>NC_050578.1:11695720-11876225 GCF_011100635.1 Trichosurus vulpecula
ATATATATATATATATATATATATATATATATGTACATATACACATATAAATATATACATACATACACATTCACTTATATATATATACATAAACATATATATGTGTGTGTATATATGTATATATGTATATGTATATATATGCATATTCCCTTCAGCTACCAAAATACTGAGGTCTCATGAATCATATATGTCATCTTTCCACGTAGGAATGTAAACAAAACAGTTTAACTTTAGTAAGTCCCTTGCGATTTCTGTTTCTTGATTGCCTTTTCATGCTTCTCTTGATTCTTGGGTTTGAAAGTCAAATTTTCTATTCAGTTCTGGTCTTTTCACTGAGAAAGCTTGAAAGTCCTCAATTTTATTGAAAATCCACATTTTGCCTTGGAGCATGATACTCAGTTTTGCTGGGTAGGTGATTCTAGGTTTTAATCCTAGCTCCATTGACCTCCAGAATATCGTATTCCAAGCCCTTCGATCTATTAATGTAGAGGCTGCAAGATATTGGGTTATTCTGACTGGGTTTCCACAATACTCAAATTGTTTCTTTCTGGCTGCTTGCAGTATTTTCTCCTTGATCTGGGAGCTCTGGAATTTGGCGACAATATTCCTAGGACATTTCTCTTTGGGATCTATTTGAGGAAGGCGATCGATGGATTCTTTCAATTTCTATTTTGCCCTGTGACTCTAGAATATCAGGGCAGTTCTCCTTCATAATTTCTTGAAAGATGATATCTAGGCTCTTTTTTGGATCATGGCTTTCAGGTAGTCCAATAATTTTTAAATTATCTCTCCTGGATCTATTTTCCAGGTCAGTGGTTTTTCCAATGAGATAATTCACACTGTCTTCCATTTTTTCATTCCTTTGGTTCTGTTTTATAATATCTTGATTTCTCATAAAGTCACTAGCTTCCACTTGCTCCAATCTAATTTTTAAAGTAGTATTTTCTTCAGTGGTCTTTTGGACCTCCTTTTCCATTTGGCTAATTCTGCCTTTCAAGGCATTCTTCTCCTCATTGGCTTTTTGGAGCTCTTTTGCCATTTGAGTTAGTCTAATTTTTAAGGTGTTGTTTTCTTCAGTGTATTTTTCAGTATTTTTTTGATCTCCTTTAGCAAGTCATTGATTTGTTTTTCATGGTTTTCTTGCATCCATCTCATTTCTCTTCCCAATTTTTCCTCTACTTCTCTAACTTGCTTTTCCAAATCCTTTTTGATCTCTTCCATGGCCTCGGACCAGTTCATGTTTTTCTTGGAGGTTTCTGTTGTAGGCTCTTTGACTTTGTTAACTTCTTCTGTCTGTATGTTTTGGTCTTCTTCTCCGCTGTCTTTGGTGTTTGTGGGTTGAGAAGTCTGGTGACTGCTGCAGCTTGCTACTTTGGGGCGCTAGGGCCTGCTGCGCCCGGCTCCTGGTCTGCTTGGTCCGCACCGCTCAAGCTAGGCTCTGCTCTGTTCCGTTCCCAACTCCCAGCTCCGTGTGGGATAGACCTCACCCAGAGATCATCCAGTCTGTCCTGGGTTGGAGCCCTGTTTCCCTCTGCTATTTTGTGGGTTCTGCCGTTCTAGAATTGGTTCAGAGCCATTTTTATAAGTTTTTGGAAGGACTCGGCAGGGAGCTCATGCTGGTCCCTGCTTTCCAGCTGCCATCTTGGCTCGCCCCCCCCCCTTTATGATTTTCTAAGCTCCTTTTCTAATCATTTTCCCCAAAGGCATCCCTTCTGATATTTTGTATAGGTCATCATTAGAAATATGCTTAAATCTCCTTATAATTACCATGAGTATTTCTTTTGGCCATTAAAAGACTTGCAAGCTTTATTCTTTAGACACTGTGGATTATCTCAATAGATGCAGAAAAAGCTTTTGAAAAAACAAAATACCCATTCCTGTTAAAAATACTACAAAGCATAGGAATACAAGAGTCTTCCTTAAAATGATAAGTAGCATTGTTGCAACAATTCTGGCTAGCAGTTGTTGTGGGGGTAAAAGACCAACACAAGCCCAATAACAAGAAGGCTGCCAGCACAGGTTCTTTGATCTGCTTTATTAAGGAAAGTAACGTTAAGGGGTTAACAATTTAACTTTAATCAAACATACAAATATCATTCACTTAGTTCAGGGGAAAAAAGCCAGCACCCTGAACTTTAGGGCAAATACAAAAAAATTACAAACATTAGCATACAGACCTTGTCTGATTCAAATCTCAGTGCATACTTACCAGGATTTAACAAAGTCCCAACATCTGGGTTTACAAACTGGAGGGCTCTTAACTATAGCTGCCCAGAGCCTCCACATCATATACCTCCAAGAGTGAGAGCCCCGAGGGAGAACACCAAACTCTGGGTTTATATATCTTGTTCAGGGTCAAAGGTGAGACACATGTGTGACTCACCCATGTGACCTAAAATTGTCACAAAAATTCAACTTAAATCCAAGTGGTCTAAAAGCCTCTGATGTCACAAACATGACACTCAAACCCATGTAATCTAGGCTTTCCCTTGAGGCAAGGAGGTCATCAAGGACTCCTAATTTAAAAAAAGAAACAACAATCACACTTGATTGGAGTGCTAAAAGCCCATCTTAATTACCAATACAAGCATCTACCTAAAACCATCAGCAAGCATTATGTGTAATGGAAATAAGTTAGATCCATTTCCAGTAAGGTCAGGGGTGAAACAAGGATGTCCATTAACTGTTATTCACTTTGGCACTAGAAATGTTAGCTTTCGCAATAAGAGAAGAAAAAGAAATTGAAGGAATTAAAATAGGCAAAGAAGAAACTAAGTTATCACTGTTTGCATACGATAGGGTGATTTACTTAGAGAATCAAGTAAAAAACTACTTGAAATAAGAAATAACTTTAGCAAGGTTACAGGATATAAAATAAACCTATGTAAATCCTTGGCATTCCTATATACTACTAACAAATTCCAACAGCAAGAGATAGGAAGAGAAATTGAATTTAAAGTTACAGTAGACATCATAAAATATTTGGGAGTCTACCTGCCAAGGCAACAAGAAAACCACTATATAAACACAATTAGAAAACACTCTTCTTTTTTAAAAATTTAATTTATTTAGTATATTTAGTTTTCAGCATTGATTTTCACAAGAGTTTGAATTACAAATTTTCTCCCCATTTCTACCCAGCCCCCCCCCACTCCAAGATGGCGTATATTCTGGTTGCCCTGTTCCCCAGTCAGCCCTCCCTTCTGTCACCCCATTCCCCTCCCATCTCCTTTTCCCTTCCTTTCTTGTAGGACAAGATAAATTTCTGTGCCCCATTGCCTGTGTATCTTATTTTCTAGTTGCATGCAAAAAGTTTTTTTTTTTTGTTTTTGAAAATCTGTTTTTAAAACTTTGAGTTCCAAATTCTATCCCCTCTTCCCTTCCCACCCACCCTCCCTAAGAAGTCAAGCATTTCAACATAGGCCACATATGTATCATTATGTATAATCCTTCCACAATATTCATGTTGGGAAAGACTAACTATATTTTGTTCCTTCCTAACCCCGCTTTATCTAATTTTTTCCCTTGATCCTGTCCCTTTTCAAAAGTATTTGGTTTTGATTACCTCCTCCCCCATCTGCCCTCCCTTCTATGATCCCCCCTTTTTTATCTTCTTCTTCCTTCTTTCCTGTGGGGTAAGATACACAATTGAGTGTGTATGGTATTCCCTCCTCAGGTCAAATCTGATGAGAGCAAGATTCACTCATTCCCCCTCACCTGCCTTTTTTTCTCTTCCTACAGAACTGCTTTTTCTTGCCCATTTTATGTGTGATAATTTACCCTATTCTATCTCTCCCTTTCTCCCTCTCTGAATATATTCTTCTCTCATCCCTTAATTTGATTTCATTTCTTTTAGATATCATCTCTTCATCTTCAACTCACCCTGTGCTCTCTCTCTCTCTCTCTCTGTATATATGTATATATATATATATATATATATATATATATATATATATATAGTGTGTGTGTGTGTGTGTGTGTGTGTGTGTATGTATGTACATATATACATATACATATACACATATATATGTATATATATACATATATATATGAGTGTGTGTGTATATATATACACACATACATATATACACACATACACCCACATATATATATGCATATTCCCTTCAGCTACCTTAATACTGAGGTCTCATGAATCATAAACATCATCTTTCCATGTGGGAATGTAAACAAAACAGTTCAACTTTAGTTAGTCCCTTGTGATTTCTTTTTCTTGATTACCTTTTCATGCTTCTTTTGATTCATGTGTTTGAAAGTCAAATTTTTTATTCAGCTCTGGTCTTTTCACAGAGAAAGCTTGAAAGTCCTCTATTTTATTGAAAATCCATATTTTGCCTTGGAGCATGATACTCAGCTTTGCTGGGTAGGTAATTCTTGGTTTTAATCCTAGTTCCACTGACCTCTGGAATATCGCATTCCAAGCCCTTGGACTTTGTTGACTTCTTCTGGCTGTATGTTTTGGTCTTCTTTGTCACCAAAGAAAGATTCCAAAGTCTGAGACTGAATGTGGGTGCGTTTTCACTGCCTGGCCATGTTCCCAGCCAACTTACCTGAGTTTTTGCGGAGTGTGACTGCTTGTAGACTAATGAGTTCTATGTTCCACGTTTGTGGGGGGATGTGCCAGCTCTGCCACACTAGCACTCCTCCTTCCCCAAGAGCCCCCAACCCGGACTGGACTTAGATCATCAGCAGGCTCTGTACTCCTGCTCTGATCTGCCACTTAATTTTTCCCACCAGGTGGGCCTTTGGCCTGAAGCAACTGCCGCTGTAGTTCTGTAACTGCCCCACCTCTGCTGCCCCTGGGGTGATAGCTGTATGCGGAACTCTATCCCCCCTGTCCCCAGAAGCTTTTCCCACTAATCTTCTCCGTTGTCTTTGGTTTTTGTGGCTTGAGAAGTCTGGTAACTGCTGCAGCTCACTGATTCAGGGCTCTAGGGCATGCTCCGCCCAGCTTCTGGTCTGGTTGGTCCACGCAGCCCATGCTGGGCTCTGCTCTTCTCTGCTCCACTCCCCTCCTAGCTCCATGTGTGATAGAACTCACCCAGCAACCATCCAGGCCGTCCTGGGCTAGAGCCCTGCTTCCCTCTGCTCTTTTGTGGGTTCTGCAGTTCTAGAATTGGTTCAGAGCCATTTTTATAGGTTTTTGGAGGGACTTGGTGGGGAGCTTATGATATTCCCTGCTTTCCAGCCACCATCTTGGCTACACCCCCCCCCCCCCCAGAAAACACTTTTCACACAAATAAAATTAAATCTAAATAAATGGAAAAAAAAAAAACATCAGATGCTCATGGTTAGGTTGAGCTAATATAATAAAAATGACAATTTTACCTAAATAATTTTACTTATTTAATGTCATACCAATCAAATTACCAGAAAAATATTTCATAGAGTAAGATAAAATAATAACAAAATTCGTCTGAAAGAACAAACGGTCCATATTATCAAGGGAGTTAATGAAAAGAGTTGCTAGGGAAGCTGGCCTAGCCATACCAGCTCTTAAACTGTTTTATAAAGCAGCAATCATCAAAATGATTTCTTGGGACTGGCCAAGAAATGGAGTGGTGGGACAGGGGAATATGATAGGTACACAAAATGCAATTGTAAACAACTATAAAAATCTAATATTTTTTTAAACTCAAAAAGTCCAGCTTCTGGGATAAGAACTCACTATTTCAGAAAAAAAAAAACTGAAGTGAAAGCTTGAAAACAGTATGGCAGAAACTGAGCATAGTCCAATATCTTACACCATATACAAAAATAAAGCCAAAGAGATAGTCAACATTACGAAATGCAAAATGGATAATTTTGGTTGCATTAAATTGAAAAGTTTCTGTACAAACAAAACCAATGCCAACAAGATTAGGAAGGAAGCAGAAAATTGGGAAAGAATTTTTACATCCAATGTCTCTTATAAAGGCCTCATCTATAAAATATACAGGGAACTGAGTCAAATTTAATTGAATATAAGTTATTTCCCAATTAATAAATGATCAAAGGATATGGACAGGCAGTTTTCAGATGAAGAAATTAAGATATCTATAATCATATGAAAAATGCTCTAAATCACAATAGACCAGAGAAATGCAAATCAAAATGACTCTTAGGTACCATATCTTTCCTGTCAAATTGGCTAATGTGACAAAACAGGAAAATGATAAATGCTGGAGTAGATGCGGCAAAATAGGAACACTGTTACATTGTTTGTGGACTTGTGAACTGATCCAGCCATTATGGAGAGCAATTTGGAACTATGCCCAAAAAGCTAAAAAGTTGTGCATACCCTTTGACCCAGCAATACCTCTTCTGGGTCTGTATCTCAAAGAGATTATACAAGTGGGAGAAGGACCCAAATGCATAGAAATATTTTTAGCGGCTCTTTTCATGGTGGCAAAGAATTGGAAATCAAGAGGATGCCCAGCAATTGGAGGATGGTTAAACAAGTTGTAGTATATGAACATAATGGAATACTATTGTGCTGTAAGAAATGATGAGCAGACATGATCTGATGCTAAGTGAGGGAAACAGAACTAGGAGAACATTATACGCACCATATGTGTGATGACTAACTTTGACAGACGGCTCCTCTCAGCAAGGTTCTAAGACAGCACCAAAGGACTCCTAATAGAAAGAGCTGTCCAGATCCAGAGAAAGAACTATGGAGTCTGAATGCAGATTGAGGCAAACATTTGCTCTCTCTTTCTTCTTTTTCATGGTTCATTCCATTAGTTATAATTCTTCTTTACAACTTGACCATTGTGAAAATAATTTTAATGTGAAGTTATATGTAGAACCTATATCATAATGATCACATCTTAGGGGGAAAAGGGGGAGGAGATGGAGGGAGAGAAATTTTGGAACTCAAAAATTTGGGGTAACTGGGTACTGTAAATTAAAAAAAATAAATTAAAAATAATATAAAATAAAAAATAAAATATATATGTGTGTATGTGTGTGTGTGTGTGTATGTGTGTGTATGGTAATTTTTATATATTCTATTTTTTTCTTTTAGTTTCGACATTCACTTCCATAGGCTTATGAGTTTTGAATTTTCTTTGCATCTCTCCCTTCCCCCCACCCCAAGATGGCATGTAATATGTAAAGAAGAATTAGAACCAATGGGAGAAATCAAGAAAAAGAAGAAACAAAAAAAGAGATAGAAATCAAATAATGTGCTTTGATCTAAATTCAGACTAGATAGTTCTTTTTCTGGATCTGGGAAGCATTTTCTATCATAAGTCTTTTGGAGTTGTCTTGGATCCTTGCATTGCTAGGAAAAGATAAGTCTATCAAAGTTACTCATCCCACATTATAGCAGTTACTGTATACAATGTTAACCTCATTCTGCTCACTTTACTCAGTATCAGTTCATTCAAGTCTTTCTAGATTTTCCAGAAGTCTGCCTCCTCCTCAACTCATATAGCACAATAGTGTCCCATTACATTCATATACAACAATTTGTTCAGCCATTCCCCAACTGATGGGTATCCCTTCAATTTCCAATTCTTTGCCACCACAAAGAGAGCTGCTATAAATATTTTTTGGTACGTGTGGGTCCTTTTCCTATTTGTATGATCTCTTTGGGATACAGACCTAGAAGTGATATTGCTGGGTCAAAGGATATGCACTTTTTTTAGGCCTTTGGCATAGTTCCAAATTGCTCTCCAGAATGGCTAGATCAGTTCATAACTCCAACAACCTAACAGTGTACCTATTTTCCTACATCTCCTCCAGCATTTATCATTTTCCTCTTTTGTCACGTTAGCTGATGTGATAGGTGTGATGTGGTACCTTGAAGTTGTTTAGATTTGCAAATTTCTAATGCACAGTGATTTATAGCATTTTTTTATATGACTTTCCCCCAAGTTCATGTTAAACATTTTGAACATTTTTTAAAGTTTTGTCTATGTCCCAAAGACACTAAAAATGGGAAATTTTATGTAAATTTAAGTAAGATAGGCCACGGTTAAAAATTTATCCTAAATTAATATCTGATAACCTCAAGCACTTACTCACTGTGTGATGGTGATCAAATCACTTAACCTTGTTTGCCTCAGTGACCTCATCTGTAAAATTAGCTGGAGAAGGAAATGGCAAACCACTTCAGCATGTTTGCCGAGAAAATGCAAATGAGGCCACAAAGAGTCAGAAATGACTGAACAACAATTCTACCTTGCTTTGCATCCCCAGAACTTAGCACAATGCCTGACACATATTAAGTAATTATTAAGCCCTTATTGACTTGACTTACCAAGGTTACATAAGTGGCAGAATCAGGTCTTAAACCTAGGTCTTCTGACTCCAACTAGAGCGCTCATTCCCTCTGTTTTCTTTTCTTTTTAAAAATAGAAGTATCATGAATCTGTAGGGAGATCCAGTTCTGATTTCACTCTGCATTCCATATATAAGTCCTTCCATGTACACTTCCTTGTATGGTTCATGTTTATCCTTTGTATGATACAATAATAAACAATAACTGATTCAGCCATTTTATGGGATTATGTAAACCTTGTTGCTTCTTTCACAGCTGAAATATTTTTTCCACATCTATATTGGTTTAAAAAGAATCACTCTATGTGATGTTTTGGGGATAGAGATCTAACATTGCAGTCACTGGCCTGGCTTGACAATAAAGAACTGGAAACATAATTCACAACAGTATTCTACTGACATAATTGATCATTCATTGTAATGGCCAGAGATCTGACAAAGGCATTTTACTTTCAATCTCATTTGGTGCTAAAGTCACCATTTCACTGGCCAAAGTCATTTTATTTTGAATGTTGGAGTAAGTTAGAAAACATTTTCCAAAAGGTAAATATTTTGTTCCATGTAATAACAGTAAAATGAAAAAAAATTCATTTATTCACTAATAATAAAATAGTTATGTATCTATACGTAATTTAAAAGTTTGAAAAGATCTTTATATAAATTACTTCATTTAGGACTCACAACATATCAATGAGGTACATATTTCTAGCATTATTATTTCATTTCACAAGTGAGAAAACTGAGGCTCAGAAAAGCTAAGTGAGATACCAATTTTTATACAATTTATGATGTAAATGCTGAACATGAACTCAAGTCTTCCTGACTCAAAGTTTAGCACTATAAATGTCTATTAATGTGAGCATCAGCATCATTAGCATCACATGTGCCTTGGTATATATTTCATGCCTTATTGTTGTGCCTGGAACAGTTCTGAGATTCCACATTTGTTCTACTTTTATGTTTGGATCATGATATAAATAACATAAAAGCACACTGCTCATCTTAAAAAGCTATATTAGTGCTAGTTACTACTGCTGCTATATCCATGCCTAACTAACATTTTCTGATAACAGGAGCTAGAAAAATAATTGGGAGGTGGAGCCAAGATGGCATCTGGAAAGCAGGGACTTGCATGAGTACCCCACCACAGCCCTCCAAAAACCTATAAAAATGGCTCTGAACAAATTCTAGAACAGCAGAACCCACAAAATAGCAGAGCAAAGCAGGGATCCAGCCCAGGACAGCTTGGATGGTCACTGGATGAGGTCTATCGTGCACAAAGTGGAGGGGAACAGAGCTCAGCATGAGAAGCAGCAGGACCAGGCAGACCAGGAGTCGGGCAGAACAGGCTCTAGCACGCTGAATCAGTGAGCTGTGGCAGTTACCAGACTTCTCAACCCACAAACATCAAAGACAACAGAGAAGGTTAGTGGGAAAAGCTGTGGAGACAGAATGAGGGTTTGGCCACTGCCCCAGGGGCAGCGGGGGAGATGCAGCTACAGAACTATGGCTGCAGTTACTTCTGGCCCCAGGCCCACGTGGTGGGAGGAATTAAGTGGCGGATCAGAGCAGGAGGGCAGAGCCTGCTGAAGATTTGCATCAGGTCCGGGTTGGTGGTTCTTGAGGAAGGAGGAGTGCTGGGGTGACAGAGCTGGATGTATAGAAATAGCTCTGAAATCAACGGCACATCCCCTCAAGCTTGGAACAAAGTACTCCTTGCTCTACAAGCAGTCATACCCCGAGGAAAAACTCAAGGGTCAAGTAAGTTGGCTAGGAACATGGCCAGGCAGTGAAAATGCACCAAGATTTCAGTATCAGACTTTGGAATTTTTCTTTGGTGACAAAGAAAACGAAAATATACAGCCTAAAGAAGTCAACAAAGTCCAAGAGCCTACAACAAAAGCCTCCAAGAAAAACATGAACTGGTCTCAGGCCATGGACGAGCCCAAAAAGGATTTGGAAAAGCAAGTTAGAGAAGTAGAGGAAAAATTGGGAAAAGAAATGAGAAGCATGCGAAAAAACCATGAAAAGCAAGTCAATGACTTGCTAAAGGAGACTCAAAAAAATACTGAAAAAAATATTGAAGAAAACAACATCGTAAAAAACAGACTAACTCAAATGGCAAAAGAGCTCCAAAAAGCCAATGAGGAGAAGAATGCCTTGAAAGGCAGAATTAGCCAAATGGAAAAGGAGGTCCAAAAGACCACTGAAGAAAATACTACCTTAAAAATGAGATTGGAACAAGTGGAAGCTAGTGACTTGATGAGAAATCAAGATATTATAAAACAGAACCAAAGGAATGAAAAAAGGGAAGACAATGTCAAATATCTCATTGGAAAAACCACTGACCTAGAAAATAGATCCAAGAGAGATACTTTTAAAATTATTGGACTACCTGAAAGCCATGATAAAAAAAGAGCCTAGATAGCATCTTTCAAGAAATTATCAAGGAGAATTGGCCTAATGTTCCAGAGCCAGAGGGTAAAATAGAAATTGCAAGAATCCACAGATCACCTCCTCAAATAGATCCCAAAAAGAAAACTCCTAGGAACATTGTCGCAAAATTCCAGAGCTCCCATGTCAAGGAGAAAATACTGCAAGCAGCCAGGCAGAAACAATTTATATATTGTGGAAAAACAATTAGGATAATACAGTATCTGACAGCTTCCATATTAAGGGAACGAAGGGCTTGGAATATATTCCACAGATAAATGGAGCTAAGATTAAAACCAAGAATCACCTACCCAGCAAAACTGAGTATCATGCTCCAAGGCAAAATATGAATTTTCAAAAACATAGAGGACTTTCAAGCTTTCTCAGTGAAAAGATCAGAGCTGAATAGAAAATTTGACTTTCAAACACAAGAATGAAGAGAAGCATGAAAAGGTAATCAAGAAAAAGAACAAGAAAAATAAATTGCAAGGGACTTACTAAAGGTGAACTGTTTTGTTGACATTCCGACATGGAAAGATGACAAGTATGATTCATGAAACCTCAGTAGTATTAGGGTAGCTGAAGGGAATATGCATACATATATGTTTATGTATGTATATGGGTGAATGTGTATGTGTGTATATATCTATGTTTGTGTGTATATATATGTATATATATGTGTGTGTGTGTGTGTGTATACATATATATATATATATATATATAGAGAGAGAGAGAGAGAGAGAGAGAGAGAAGAGAGAGAGAGAGAGAGAGAGAGAGAGAGAGAGAGAGAGAGAGAGCGGACACAGGGTGAGTTGAAGATGAAGGGAAGATATTTAAAAGAAATAAAATCAAATTAAGTGATGAGAGGGGAATATACTGAGAAAGGGAGATAAGGAGAGATAGAATGGGGTGGATTATCTCGAATAAAGGTGGCAAGAGGAAGCAGTTCTGTGGGAGGAGGGGAGAGGGCGGAGGAGGGGGGAATGAGTGAACATGGCTCTCATCAGATTTGGCCTAAAGAGGGAATACTATACATACCCAATTGGATATCTAACCCCACCAGAAAGAAGAGGGAAGAAGATAAAAATAAATGGGTGGGAGGATGGAGGGGAGGGCTGATGGGGGTGGAGGTAGTCAAAAACAAACACTTTCAAAAGGGGACATTGTCAAGGGAGAAAATTCAGTCAAGGGGGATGGGATGGGAAGGAGCAAAATATAGTTAGTCTTTCACAACATGAGTATTGTGGAAGGGTTATACATAATGATACACATGTGGCCTGTGCTGAGTTGCTTGACTTCTTAGGGAGGGTGGGTGGGAAGGGAAGAGGGGAGAGAATTTGGAACTCAAAGTTTTAAAAACAGATGTTCAAAAACAAACAAAAATGTTTTTGCATGCAACTAGAAAATAAGATACACAGACAATGAGGCGTAGAAATTTATCTTGCCCTACAAGAAAGAAAGGGAAAAGGGGATGGGAGGGGAGTGGGGTGACAGAGGGGAGCGCTGACTGGGGAACAGGGCAACCAGAATATACGCCATCTTGGAGTGGGGGGGAGGGTAGAAATGGGGAGAAAATTTGTAATTCAAACTCTTGTTAAAATCAATGCTGAAAACTAAATATGTTAAATAAATAAATAAATAATTTTTAAAAAATGATGAGCAGGCAGACTTCAGAAAAACCTGGAGAGACTTACATGAAATGAGTGAAATGAGCAGAACCAGCAGAACATCACACACAGTTACAGCCACATTGTGCAATGACTAACTGTAATAGACTTAGCTTTTCTTAGCAATGCAAGGATGTAAGGCAACTCCAAAAGACTCATGATGGCAAATGCTATCCACATTCAGAGAAAGAACTTTGGAGTTTGAATGTAGATGGAAGCATACTATTTGCTTGCTTTTTCTTTTGTTGTTTTGTTTGTTTTCTTCTTTCTCATAGTTACTACCATTGTTTCTAATTCTTCTTTACATCATGATTAATGTGAAAATATGTTTAGTATGAATGCATATGTAGAGCCTACAGCAGATTGCATGCTGTATTAGGGAGGGAGGAGGAAAAAGAGATGGAGAAAATTTAAAACTTAAAATCTTATTGAAGTGAAGCTTGAAAACTAAAAATAAACAAATAAATACATGATTTTAAAAAGCAAAAAAAAAAATAAACTAAAGTTGAACTGTTTTGTTTACATTCCTACACAGAAAGATGATGTGTATGATTCACAAGACCTCAATATCATTGTAGCTGAAAGGAATATGCAAATATATATATGTATATATATATATATATATATGTGTGTGTGTGTGTGTGTGTGTGTGTGTGTACACATATACATATATGTGTGTCTATGTATGTATATATGTAGGTGTATATATATATATACATACATACATACACACACACACAGAAAGGGCACAGGTTGAGTTGAAAATGAAGGGATGATATCTAAAAAAATAAAATCAATTTAAGGGATAATAGACGAATATACTGAGAGAGGGAGAAAGGGAGAGATAGAATGGGGTAAATTATCTCGCATAAAAGTGGCAAGAAAAAGTGGTTCTGTAGGAAGGGAAGAGGGGGCAGGTGAGGGGAAATCAGTATATCTTGGTCTTATAGGATTTGACCTGAGGAGTTAATACCACACACACTCAATTGAGTATCTTACCCCACAGGAAAGAAGGAGGAAGAAGATAAAAAAGGGGGGATGATAGAAGGGAGGGCAGACGGGGGGAAGAGGTAATCAAAACCAAACACTTTTGAAAAGGGACTAGGTCAAGGGAGAAAATTCAATAAAGGGGGATAGGTTAGGAAGGAGCAAAACATAGTTCATCTTTCACAACATGAGTATTGTGGAAGGGTTTTACATAACGATACACATGTGGCCTATGTTGAATTGCTTGCCTTCTTAGGGAGGGTGGGTGGGGAGGGAAAAGGGGAGAGAATTTGGAACTCAAAGTTTTAAAAACAGACGTTCGAAAACAACAACAACAACAACAAAATGTTTTTGCATACAACAAGATACACAGGCAATGGGGCATAGAAATTTATTTTGCCCTACAAGAGAAGAAGGGAAAGGGGAATGGGAGGGGTGTGGGGTGACAGATGGTTGGGCTGACTGGTGAATGGGGCAACCAGAATATATGCCATCTTGGACTGGGGGGGTAGGGTAGAAATGGGGAAAAAATTTGTAATTCAAACTTTTGTAAATATCAATGCTGAAAACTAAATGTATTAAAGAAATTTAAAAAAAGAAAAAAGAAAAATAATTGGGAAAGTATAGAAAAATATTTGAGATGTTGAAAATGAAATCAGATTTTTAAAGGATAGAAAAACACTAAAGTCATGTAAAAATGAATGACATGAATTAATTTTGTATATAAGGGTTTTGCTGCCTATTCAGCTTTCAGGAAACAAAGCACAGTATTTTGAGAGTAAAAGTTTTGGTTCTTGCCAACCTCCATGATCTCTGTAAATGCTTCAGCTTATTCATGACCACTCTGTGTCTCTCTATTGCTCTGTAGGTAACCAGATATTTTCCCTATTTGAAGATCACAGTGCTTCATAACTTGCAACTACATGATATCCCAGAAGAATATCAGTGTTAGCTAACGAATTGTGTTCCAAGGGAGCACAGCATTGAAAGCACTGGGTAATTTCCCAGATGCAATTCAGACTGTTCTCTTCCTCTTATTTAATTTTTGGCCCAACTCATTGCAAATCTGCAGTATTCTGTCCAAAATAACCATGCTGTTGGACAAGATCTAGGATATGCCCTTCTAATTGCATATATTAGTTGGTATAATACACATTCTTCGTGCACTTGTTTGTCCATTGTTCCCCTCTGTTTTCCAATAAGCCAAACTGCATGAGTCATTAAGATGTTATTTATTCTAAGACTTAATGCAATTGATAAAATGGAATATGCAAGGAGAAACTCCTGTGGATGTGTATTCTACCAGGCATCTCTCTTCCATTTTCACTACACATACTCCATGACAGAAGAAAAGTAGTCTTGATTCCTTGTCTATTAAATATACAACGCAACCATCTAATAATTTGGAAAATCTTTGAGAAGATATGTACAGTTAGTTAGAAATGCATACAGTGTCACATCTCATGTAAGTCTGCTTCCCTCTTTTCCAGGGGCTTTATGAGTATTGGACTTTAAGAGAGGCATCAGAGCTGCTCTCTCACACAAGTGGCTGCACATATTCTCTAGTCAGTTTTATCCACAACAGTTTCCCCTCAGAATATGACTAACTGAAGTCAATTCCACAATTCTTCACATCTAAATTGCCTGCACTTTGAGCAGGGAAATATGAAAGCATGACTTTCACACTCTGGTATCCAAAACTATGCATGGCAGGTTCTTAACAAAGAACCATGACTCATGAGAATTGATAAGGCACTAGATCTCCCAACTCTGAGGATGGTGATTACTGAGTCATTGAATCCCATGAAAGTTTTTTTGGAGAAGATCACTGGATCTCAAATATGAATGATGACCCATCTCAGTAAGAGAAAGACTATATCATGTTATCAGTCCTAAACTACAGCTCCAGTTGCCTCTGATTGGCTTAGCAGAAACAGGTAGAGGTAGAGGAGGCTATTGTTTGAATAAGACACCTAGAAGCTGTGCTTCTTATTGCTTCCTATCATTCCCTCTCCCCCACTTCAAGTATACCACTTTGTTGCTATTCTCCTTCCTATTCAGCGCCCTGATACAACACCTCTGTATCTGTGTTCCCAATGAGAGATGGATAAATCTTCTTACCCTAAGTACCTGTAGTCCTGCTACTTATCAAACCTCTTCCTGTCATATGCGGAGTTGAGGGGAATCAGCAGCTGTATCTTTCTGCCATATAGTAAGTAGTTTGTTTCTTTTGTATTTTATATATGTTGGTACTGATTCAGACAATGAGCTACCAGAAAACAAAGACCATTACTAACCACTGTTGACCTCACTTTATTAAGCTCCTAATACGGAGCTGTGGGTAAATGTCGTATTGTTAATCCTAGTTTTGGTAACACTTGATAAGATGTCTGAAAGTAATGCCAGATGCCATGGATTTCAACATTTTCACAAAGAAATTCATTCCATATGGGTCTGCCACCTCTTTTCCATTCCATAAATCTGTCCTATTTCTTTGCCAATAAAATCATTACTTATTTCCAATAAATACCAATTTTGGAAGCAGTATCAGACAGAAGTCTGATATATACATAAGTGTCTAGGATGAGAGAAGGGAGAATCTTAATGAATTCTGCCCTGGTCAGATTATATCTGAAGGATTGCGTTAATTTCATGTGTCACAATTTAGAGATCTAGCCAGGTGAGGAAGATCCACCACAAGCCGGGTCTGACCTTCACTACCTATCAAAGGTTCAGAACCTTTTAAGAACTGCTTGACTTCTTTTTTATTATTGTTAAATGACATTCATTTAGTATTTTATTTTTCCCAAGTTAAATGTAAAAACAATTTTTAACATTTGTTTTTAAAACTGAATTCCAAATTCTCTCCCTTCCCCTGTCTTGCATCCCCCCTTTATTGAGACAGCAAGCAATTCCATATAGATTACACATTGTAGTCAAAACATACCCATAATAGTCTTGTTATGAAAGAAAACAGACAAAAAAACCTCAAGAATAAAGAAAGTAAAAACAAAAGTATGCTTCAATCTGTATTCAGACACCATCAATTCTTTCTCTGGGGATGGATAGCACTTTTCATCATAAGTCCTTCAGAGTTCTCTTGGATCATTGTATTGCTCAAAATAGCTAAGTCATTCACAGCTGATCATCTTACAATAGTGTTGTTACTTTGTACATAATACATTTTGCTTTTCATCAGGTAATGCAAATTTTTCCTGGTTTTTCTGAGAGCATCCTGCTCATTATTTCTTAAAGCACAATACTATTTCATCATAATCACACACTACAATTTGTTAGCCATTCCATAATTGATGGGCATCCTCTCAATTACGATTTTTTTACCTCCAGAAAAGAGATGCTATAAGTATTTTTGTTCATATATGTATTTTTCTTTTATTTTTTAAATCTCTTTTGAGGTACAGACCTAGTAATGGTAATTCTAGGTCAAAGGATATGCTTGGTTTTATAGCCCTTTGAGCATAGTTCCACATTGCTCTAAAGAATGGTATAAGTGGTTGAATCAGTTCACAACTCCACCAACAGCGCATTAATGTCTCTTTTTTTTTTCTCACATCCCCTCCAACAGTTGTTATTTTCCTTTTCTTTCCTATTAGCCCGTCTAATAGGTATGAGGTAGAATAGTTTTAATTTGCATTTCTCTAGTCAATAAAGAACTAGAGTATTTTTTTTGTATACCTATAGATAGGTTTGATTACTTCATCTGAAAACTGATCATAGTTTTTGATAAATTGTCAATTGAGGAATGGCTCTTTTTTTACAAATTTGATTCAGTTCTATATATGTTTGAGAAATGAGGTCTTTAACAGAGAAACTTTCTTCAAAAAATTTTTCACAGTTACTATTGATACCTGTATTTCCCTCCATCCTATCCCCCCTATTTATTCTATTGTCTCTCTCCTTTTACCCTTTCCCTCCTCAAAAATGTTTTGCTCCTGACTACACCCTCCCCCAATTTGTCCTCCCTTATATCACCCCTCTTCTCTTAACCCCTTTTCTTACTATTTTCCCGTAGGAAAGATAGAGTTTGATACTCAATTGAGTGTGTATGTTATTCCCTCCTTGAGGCAATTCTGAAGAGAGTAAGTTTCACTCACTGCCCCTCACCTTCTCCCTCTTCCCCTCCACTGAAAAAGCTTTTTCTTTTCTCTTTTATGGGAGATAATTTACTCCATCGTACCTCTCCCTTTCTCTTTCTCCTGCTACATTCCTCTCTCATCCTTTAATTTATTTTTTATATCATCCCTTCATATTCAGCTCACACTTGTGCCCTCTGTCTATATATACTCCTTCTAAGTCTCCTTATAATGAGAAAGGTCTTATGAGCTACAAATGTCATCTTCCCATATAGGAAAGTAAGGGGTGGAGAACTTGTGGCTTCAAGGCAATATGTTGCCCTCTGGGTCCTCAAGTGCAGCCTTTTCACTGAATCTAAACTTTACAGAACAAATCCCCTTAATAAAAGGATTAGTTCTGTAAAACTTGGACTCAGCCAAAAGGCCATATCCAAGGACCTAGGAGGTAACATGTGACCTTGAAGTCATAGATTCCCAGCCCCTGATTCAAACTTATTAAGTCCTTCATGATTTCCTTTGCCCATTTACATTTTTATGCTTCTCTTTAGTCGTGTATTTGGAAGTCACTGTTTCTATTCAGCTCTGGTTTGGTCATCAAGAATGCTTGAAAGTCCTCTATCTCATTGAATATCCATTTCCCTCCCTCCTGAAGGATTATACTCAGTTTTGGTGGATTCCTGGTTGTAATCCTAGCTCCTTTGCCCTCCAGAATATCTTATTCCAGGCCTTTGGATCATTTAATGTAAAAGCTGCTAAATTTTGTATTACTTTACTGTGATTCCATGATACTTGAATTATTTCTTTCTGGCAGCTTGCAATATTTTCTCCTTGACCTTTTCTTTGATAATTTCTTGAAAGATGATATCTAAGATCTTTTTTTTTTTTTATCATGGCTTTGAGATAGTGCAATAATTATAAAATTCTCTCTCCTGGAACTATTTTTCAGGTCAGTTGTTTTACCAGTGAAATAGTTCACATTGTCTTCTATTTTTTCACTTTTTTATTGTTTCTTGATTTCTCATAAAGTCATTGGCTTCCATTTACTCCATTCTACTTTTTAAGCAACTATTTTCTTCAATGAGCTTTTGGACTGCCTTTTCCAATTGGTCAATTCTGTTTTTTTAAGGCATTTATCTCCTCACTGGCTTTTTGGACCTCTTTTGCCATTTTGACTAGTCCTTTCTTTTTTTAGGAATTATTTTCTTCAGTATTTTTGGTGTCTCCTTTACCAAGCTGTTGACTACTTTTTCAAAATTTTCTTGAATCACTCTGATTTCTCTTCCTAATTTTTCTTTTACCTCTCTTACTTGATTTTCAAAATCCTTTCCAAACTCTTCTGTGGCCTTAGACCAATTCATATTTTTCTTAGAGGCTTTGGATGTAGTACTTTGATTTTGTTTTATTCCGAATGTGTGATTTGTTCTTCCTTGTCACCATAATAACTGTCTATACTCAGAGTTTTTTTTTTTTGGTTTGTTTGTTCATCTTCCCAGACTATTTCTTGACTTTTATCACTTTGTTAAAGTAGGGCTTTGCTTCTAGGGTAGAGGGTACACTCTTCCATGCCTCAGGGGTTTCGTGCAATGGTTTTCAGAGACACTGTAAGTTTTCAGTTCTTCTTTCCTTCAGTTCAGATCTTTCCTGCCAACCTTCCAAATTGTCTTGGGGTGAAAATTTATTTTTCTCTGTCTTTTTTGTGGATTCTGCTGCTCTAGAATTTGTTTAGAATCATTTTAAAGGATTTGGAGGGGCTTGGAGGAGAGCTCAGGGGAGTCCCTGCCTTTACTACTTTGTCTTGGCTCTGCCCTGAAGAACTGCTTAACTTCTTAGATCAATTGAATGGTATGGGTGTCACTGAATCTATTCCCCCTGTTGAGATGGTGATGAATCAAGCCTCACTAACCATATGTTACTACTGCCTCCCAAAGTCCCCCAGGACTTATCTATGCCTTGTGTCTATGCCCTCTTAACTGCTTGATGCAAATGAAGATTTTCTGAATAACTGAACCCTTAAGACTTCATTGTCTTTCCATCTTCTTGCACTTCCTGTTTTTTTAAGTGTGTTTTCTCTCTAATTTTTGTATGAGTTCCTCAAAAGGAGGGGTTGTATGGGTTTGTTTGTTTGATTGCTTAATATCCGCATCTCCAATACTCCAGCACTTAGCACAGTGTTTGGAATATTATAAGTAATCATTAAATTTCATCCATTCTTTTTTCTTTTATTTATTTATTTAATATTTTTAGGTTTCAGCATTAATTTTCACAAGAGTGTGAATTAAAATTTTTCCCCATTTCTACCCTACCCCCCATCGAAGATGGCATATATTCTGGTTGCCCTGTTCCCAATCAGCCCTCCCTTCCTTCACCCCACTTCCCCATCCCCTTTTCCCTTACTTTCTTGTAGGGCAAGATAGATTTCTATGCCCCATTGCCTGTATATCTTATTTCCTAGTTGCATGCAAAAAATTTTTGAACATCTCTTTTTAAAACTTGGAGTTCCAAATTTTCTCCCCTTGTCCCTCCCCACCCCCACCCCCCGAAGAAGGCAAGCAATTCAACACAAGTCACATGCATATCATTATGTAAAACCCTTCCACAATACTCATGTTGTGAAAGACTAAATATATTTGGCTTCTTACTATTCTATCCCCCTTTATTCAATTTTCTCCCTTGACCCTGTCCCTTTTCAAAAGTGTTTGTTTTTGATTGCCCCCTCCCCCATCTGCCCTCCCTTATATTGTCTCCCTTTTTTATCTCCTTCCTCCTTCTTTCCAGTGGGGTAAGACACCCAGTTGAGTGTGTATGTTATTCCCTCCTCAGGTAAAATCCTATGAGATCATGATTCTCTCATTCCCCCTCACCTGCCCCCTCTTCCCTTCCTACACAACTGCTTTTTCTTTCCACTTTTATGCAAGATAATTTACCCCTTTCTATCTCTCCCTTTCTCCCTCTCTCAATATATTCCTCTCTCATCCCTTAATTTGATTTTATTTTTTTTAGATATCATCCCTTCATATTCAACTCACTCTGTGCCCTCTGTCTCTCTATATACGTATATTCCCTTCAGCTACCCTAATACTGAGGTCTCATGAATTGTACACATTCTCTTTCCCTGTAGGAATGTAAACAAAACAGTTCCACTTCAGTAAGTCTCTTATGATTTCTCTTTCTTGTTTACTTATTGATGCTCCTCTTGATTCTTGTGTTTGAAAGTCAAATCTTCTATTCAGCTCTGGTCTTTTCACTGAGAAAGCTTGAAAGTCCTCTATTTTATTTAAAATCCATATTTTTCCTCGGAGCATGATACTCAGTTTTGCTGGGTAGGTGATTCTTGGTTTTAATCCTAGTTCCATTGACCTCCAGAATATCATATTCCAAGCCCTTCGATCCCTTAAGGTAGAAGCTGATAGATCTTGTGCTATCCTGATTTTGTTTCCACAGTACTGAAATTGTTTCTTTCTGGTTGCTTGCAGTTTTTTCTCCTTGATCTGGGATCTCTGGAATTTGGTGACAACATTCCTAGGAATTTTCTTTTTGGGATCTTTTTTAAGGAGGTAATCAGTTGATCCTTTCAATTTTTATTTTACCCTCTGGTTCTAAAATATCAGGGCAGTTTTCCTTGATACTTTCTTGAAAGATGATATCTATGCTCTTTTTTTGATCATGGCTTTCAGGTAGTCCAATAATTTTAAAATTATCTCTCCTGGATCTATTTTCTAGGTCAGTGGTTTTTCCAATGAGATATTTCACATTGTCTTTCATTTTTTCATTCCTTTGTTTCTGTTTTATAATGCCTTGATTTCTCATAAAGTTACTATCTTCCACTTACTCCAATCTAATTTTTAAGGTACCATTTTCTTGAGCGGTCTTTTGGACCTCCTTTTCCATTTGGGTAATTCTGCCTTTCAAGGCATTCTTCTCCTCATTTGTGTTTTGGAGCTCTTTTGCCATTTGAGTTAGTTAATTTTTAAGGTGCTATTTTCTTCAGTATTTTTGGGGGGTCCTTTAGACAATCATTGCTTGTTTTTAATGGTTTTCTCACATCACTCTCATTTCTCTTCCCAATTTTTCCTCTACTTCTATAACTTGCTTTTCCAAATCCTTTTTGAGCTCTTCCCTGGCCTAAGACCAGTTCTTGTTTTTCCTGGAGGCTTTTGATGTAGACTCTTTGACTTCGTTGATTTCTTCTGGCCTTATGTTTTGGTCTTCTTTGTTACCAAAGAAAGATTCCAAAGTCTGAATCTGAATTTGAGTCCATTTTCATTGCCTGGCCATGTTCCCAGACAACTTACTTCACCTTTGAGGTTTTCGCTGCGGTATGACTGCTTGTAGGGTAGAGAGTACTTTGTCCCAAGCTTGAAGAGCTGCGCTGTTGTTTTCAGAGCTATTTCTACACAACAAGCTCTGCCACACCAGTACTCCTCCTCCCCCATGAACCGCCAACCTGGACCAGACTCAGATCTAAGCTGGCTCTGCACTCCTGCTCATATCCACCACTTAATTCCACCCACCAGGTGGGCCTGGGGCCAGAAACAACTGCAGCTGGAGTTCTCTAGCTGCATCACCTCCGCAGGCCCTGGGGAGGTCACTGAACTGGCGACTCCTTTCACTCTTTCACAGAAGCTTTTCCCACTAACCTTCTCTGTTGTCTTTGGTGTTTGTGGGTTGAGAAGTCTTGTAACTGCCACAGCTAACAGATTCATGGTACTAGGGCCTGTTCTGCCAGGCTCCTCATCTGGTTGGTCCAGATGTGGCTCATGCTGAGATCTACTTCACTCTGCACCCAGGTCTGTGCAGTAGACTTTACCCCATGACCACCCAAGCTGTCCTGGCCTGAAGCCCTTCTTCCTTCTGCTATTTCGTGGCATCTACAATTCTAGAATTTATTCAGAGGCATTTTTATAGGTGTTTGGAGGGACCTGGTGGGTAGCTCCCTCAAGTCCCTGCTTTCCAGCCACCATCTTGGCCCCACCCAATTTCATTCATTCTTAACTGAAGTATCTACACAGGGGGAAAAACTTGTTGATGATGGCCTTGCATTTGTATCATAAGAATAATACTTGAAGAAAATAGGAATGTTTGGACTGGGGAAAAGATTCAGGGAGGTTAGGAGGCTCTCAGTCATGTTTTTTAAGTAGTATCACTTGGAAGAGGAATTACACTTCCTTTATCTTGATGCTGGAAAGCAGAACTAAAAGACATGTTCAGAAGCGTCAGAGAAGTAAATTTGAGTTTTATTTATTTTTTTTCCTTAAGAATCTGATGTATTCAGGAGTGGGAGAGATTGACTGCCATGGGAGAAAGGGGAAATGTTTTAAATAAAAGTTTTCTAACAAAGCCTGAATAATTAGGATAACCAAGGTTTTTATGTAAGATTTTTTACACATGACTCAAGCTAGGGAGAGGGTTCTGCCTGATGATTTCTGAAATTCATTCCGATTAAAATTCTCTTACAATCCTAGTGATATTACACTCTCCCTTCAAAAAGTTGACAAAAGTTCTCACATACTATCTCATTAGTTCTCACTACTTTGGCCTCAAGCTCAAACAAGAGGACTAAGATTTTTTTTTAAACTGGGAGGGTCCAGGAGTATTATACAGATAATACACAGGAGGCACTGGAGGTTTCAGACTCCAGCCTCTAACAGGTTTGATCTGGTCAGAAAGGAAAAAGGGCTTCAAAGGGGCTAATAGTAAGCTTTATTCAGTCTAGTCTTCTCTAACACAGTATTGCCAATAATGAAAGCACCACGAACTCCTACAGCATTCCCTAAACACTCTTCTTGCAAGGGCCGGCAAGAAGTGGCAGGGCAACTATTCCTGTGTTTCGATGGAGTCAATCGAGACAAGCACAACTTGTGCATCCCCTAAATCCCCTCAAGCCTCCATGGGGGCTGGTTGAGGCAGACACAGAGTCCCCCCTCCTAAGCCTTGATGGTGGCCGATCAAGGCACACAGCATCTCAGCTTGTGCCTTCAACCATAAAAGTTTCCCAACTGACTAAATAATACCCACCTTTTTATAGGCCATCAGAGAAAGAAGGCATATTGCCAGCAATAGCCTCACAAGTTTGCATCACTTTATCCCTATATCTCACTGCACAGCCGCAGTGTATGTTTAGTTTCAGCACACATGTTTTTATTATTTTTCCTTATTTAATTCTGTACAAACATAGTGGAGATGTTTTGAACCATGAGCCTGGGAACTCATATCTAATACCTGGGAAACAAAGATTGTTATGGCCACAGATTCTGGGAAACTGACATTGTTATGGCCATAGATCCTTGGAGACAGAACTCTAAGAAATAATAACAAAAATACACCTTACACACACTGAAATCCACCTTACTTGCAATAAAATTCACTTTACTGACAAGTAGGGAATTTACTTTTGGAGGCAATTTAGGTTAAGTGACTTGCCCAGGGTCACATAACTAATAAGTGTCTGAAGCTGAGATTTGAACTAAGGTCCTCCTGACTCCAGGGCTGGTATTATATCCACTATAACACCTACCTTCCCCAGGATTACAAGTTTTAGACGAGAAGAAACCGATAATGGTTTAAAGCTGAAATGTAAGATGGAAGGGCTTTTAATAGAGAGCTACAGGGCACCTTAGTGAGCATGTAGTCTAATTATACCATTTCATAGGTGGGAAAACTAAACTCTTTCTTCAACCATTATCATTAATCCATGTTTCCTAACTATATCATGTGTCTAACTTTTATGCTTATGGATATATAAAAATGTGGATAAATAGGTTAGGATGAAGGGAAGATAAAACTGTTAGAATGTGAATTGCTTAGTAGCAAAAACAAAACAAAACCCAAACAACAAACATTTCAGTTCAAACTCTAGCTTTAACATTTGCATGCTCTTATGACCTTTATAAGTGACTTACCTTGCCCAAGCCTCAGTTTTCCATTTAGATAATGAATATAAAAAAGAATTCCATGCCTGATTCACAGGTGAGAAAAAAATAAGCCATCAAGTATATATAACTATAAATTTGTATGGATATTAAGTATATATGTCCTTTATTTTAAAAAAATCTCTAAAATATAAGGCCGTTTTAAAAAAAAACTTTTGATAATTTTTATTGTTCTTGGATGGGAAAACAAAAAATTACAGATAGCATGGTGTGGTGGAAAGAATGCTAGGTGGCACATTGAGTAAAGCGCTGGCTCTGGAGTCAGGAAGACTTGAGTTCAAATTTGGCCTTAGACCATGGATAATAGTCCTGACTGACACTTGCTAGCCCTGTGTCCTGGTAAAGTCATTTAATCTCCTTGTGTCTTGAGTGACTATATAAGTCCTACAAAGATATAAATAGGTTATAATATCATTTTCATTCTATTGAATTGTGTTCTTTTGTTTTTTTTTTAGGAGAAAAGACTTTGTGCAATATTTTATACCTCTAATATTGCAAGGCTCTATATAATATCATTGGTAAAAGTAGTCCCTTCACAGAAGCAGATTAAAAACCTTAATGTCTTTGTGGAGGGCTTTTGCAAATCATTGTGGCTCCTGATTTCATTCCTTGGAAAGCTAGCTTTTTGGTAATTAATTTCCCTGAAACTGGCTAACATGGTCTTCATACAACAGATCAAAGAGACCATTGGCCAGCCTTTGCTGAAAAACATTCCAGTTTGGGAGAAGCTGCCAGAGCTTCTTCTCTGCTGCCATATCCCTTTAAAACTCAAAATCACCTTCCTTTTATGATGAGTTGTCAGAGTAGGATACAAGGAGGGCAGGGAAGAATCACCAAATTAGTAAATAAAAATAATAGCATCTGATTTCCTGGTGTTTTAAATCTCCAGGAGGAGTTCCACTGATTTATCTTATTTCCAAAAAAAAAAAAAAAGTTTTCAAGAATATCTGATAATCTCATGGCCGGTGTTTTAAAATTCATTATTTACAAAGTTCTGAGTTCTAGATTGGAATGGGATGGGAGTAAGTGTGTGAAAAGACTTGACTAGAAAGTACGGGTAATCATTGGTGTTGATTGGGTGCTGTTCTATTGGAAGTTTACACTTTGTCCTGTTTAGCATTTTAGTCATAGCAAAACTCTTGGGATTGTTTGAAGTATGAAACTTTCCTCAAATTTTGTTTGACTTTTAAGTTAACAGTGAGGCTAGGCTCGTATTAATAAATGCATAGCTTTCCTTTGTTTCACATGTTATTTTATAGTAGAGGCAATCCAGTATACCTATTATCATTATTAAATTGAAAGTATGTTATTATCCCACCAGTGTGGTAGAACTTGGCATAGGAAATGAAGGCAAAAGTAAAATATCTCTCCCCTCCTGATGTGCTAGATGCAGAAGTCATGCTATTTTCTAATTATGCAGATTGGGTTATGTGAAAAGAGATGTGGAATAAGACCAGCAGCAATAAAGTGGCATTAGCTATCTATGTTTAATACACAGCAGAGGCTAATTTAGTGAATGGAAAACACTGGAGAAAAAATAATTCCTGAATAATGAAGACTTCCATAGTCATCTAGGTCAGTTCCCAAAGTGGTCATGCTCTTAGAGGAAAAAATACATGATCTAGTGTATGTCACTTAGAAAGCTTTCATTTTCACTCAAAGGAATATTTATTCATGCCAAATCCGTCTCTATAAAAGTGTTCAGACAATTGATTATGTCAAATTCAGTTGGGGTGCATAAAGAGAATGGAATTCTAGCTTTCCTTTTTTTTTTTTGTGAGATTGACTTTAATTTAAAAAGGCTCTTAGACATAAGAAAAAGTATCTTTTATTCCCTGTGTTTTATTCTGGTTCAGTCTCAACTGAACTCAAACCTTCCTTCTTGTGGCCTGGTTTTCTTATTACTTGAATACTTGCTGACAAGAGCATGCACACCTCAGTTACTGCTGGAATATTCAATACTGCCTAAGGTCATTTAAATAACCCCTCCCCCCACCATGTGCTTTGTCAATAGCTGAGGATATTCAGAACCACTGGTGGCGGGCTCTTTGATACTAAGGATTTCTAATTTTTTTCTCCTTGCTTCAATAAAATGAACAAACAACCCTTCTTTTGAGATATTTGCAACTGAGAACTTGATTTCAGACTACTAGGCTATCTAGTTGGGAAATTTACCTACTTTAAGGACTTGAGCCAAAAGAAATATAACATTGTTCCAGATAAGTACCGACTTGGTTCAGGGGCTTTGGGGTAAAGGTCCCAAAGATATGGTCAATTCCTTTTAGGGGTCCAGTGCAAATGAGGCCAGGCAAATCACTGAATTTTCCTGGATTTCCCCACATATAAAATGAAGAGGTTGAATTTGGCAATCTTGCTTTTCCATTCTTATTCTAAATATATAATGCTAATATTTTTTGGTGATACAGATCCAATAAATTGATAGAGTTGTTTCTTCCTGCCAAAGACAGTGATTCAATTCAATAAACATTTATCACATGCCTACTATATTCAGAGCACTGTTATTGCTCTAAATCGGCTCAAATTTTCAAACATGGAGAAGAGAAAGGTCATATTTCTAAACTAAAATTAAAACAATGAGGGACTATTCTTGATGATGGGATGTTTTTTTGTCTCTGTTTCCTTTTAGATATTTTTCAGTTGAGGTAAAAATTGATAATCACATGCTTTACCCATATAATGCTCCTTATAACTAATACTGAAATTAGAAGGTTGGAATGTATTCTTCTAGTTTTTATGGAACTTCTTTTGTTTTTTAAATGATTATTTTAAGCTAGTGTGATTAAACACAAAAGAAGGAAAAGATAAAAAGAACATTTTACCTAACTACGTTGGGGAAATAAAAAACAAAAATAAATTCTTATAAGCGTACTTTCTACTAAATGAATGTAGAGCTACAGAAAAGATGAAGATAGGAGTAGAGAGAGGAAAAGAGGATGGGAGGATAGAGGAGGGTAGGAAGGAGGGGAGATGGGAAAGAGGTAGGAGAGAAAATGTGGAGGGAAGGAGAGGGTTAAGGAGAGAAGAGGCAGAGCAGGGTGAGAAGAGGAAGAGGAGAGAGAGGAGGGGAAAAAAGAGAGGAGATGAAGAGGACAGAGGAGGGAGAGGAGTGTGAGAGGATAGGGTAAGGGAGTAGAGGGGAAGGAGAGGAGAAGGGAGAGGAGGGGCAAAGAGAAAAGGAGATGGGGAGGAGAGAATTTAAAACAAAACAAAAGAAGGGGAAAGGAGAGGAGGGGAAAAGGAAGGAGAAAGAAGGGAAAAGAAAAAAGAAACTAGAAATAGCATCTACACATTACATATTTCAAAAGTTTTCAGAATTCTCTGATCCTCTAATTCAAATTATCTGATTTTTTAATTGTGTCCAATAGCAGAATGAGCAGGGGAAGAGAGGAAGATAAGAATTGTCTGTCATGGGAAGTACTTAATACTAAAATTGCATAATCACAGTTGCTATGTGCAGTAATAGAGAGCTGTATATGTATGTGTGTGTGTCTAGATAAGAAATTCAACCTTTAAAAATGTTGCCAAAATGATAATGATTAATGTGTTCTAGCATAGGTGAAAATTCAGAATTTATGTAAAATGAAATTCAGCTGAGTAGCTGAACATACAATTTGGTCTTCAGGGTAAATTCTATTTTTTCCTAATTATTTCTATTTCTATCTCTGTCTAAAACATACCCCAAACATTGTTAACCATACTAAATCTTATCTTTTTTTGGAGAGGGAGGGTTCCTATAAGAGTACCCTTCTCAGGAAATTCTTCATTCAAATATTTCAGTTTATAGTGACTAAAATGACACTGAGGTAAACTGAGACAAGATTTCTGGGCAAAACAATTGTTTATCGATAGTGATACATTAAATTGTTAAAGAAATGTGCCATGCTGGACATCTCAGCCAAAAAAAGCCTTAGCATGATCACCTTATCAATTAGGCTAGCAACAACCAATAAATTGTGTCAGTGGCTGCTGTCAATGACCAAAGACCCTGAGTGAGGGCCTTTTAAACCTCTGTGTGTCTTTCTTCTTATTGTCCTGAGAGTACCTCATTTGGACCTCCCCAGGAAGAGGCTAAATTGGCAGACATTTTAATAAGGAGATGGATTAAGGGTTACTTCAGTTTCTCCCTATTATTTCCTTTCTGGGAGATGGGAGTAATCCTCAGGTGATATGATTAATCTTGGGGGCGGGCGCGGAGTAGGTTGGCCTTCGGGTATAGCTGATCACACCCATCTCTGACAATTAAGGAATGCTAATTGCTTTATGGGCCTCAGTTGCCTCTAGTAATATTGGACAGAAGATCAGAACCGTCAAAATCAAGTCCTCTTCCCCCTTGGAAACTAAGTGACCCATAATTTTGAGGAGGTGATAGAAGGGTTGTCCCCTTGTGGAGGGCCTTGCTTGAGCTAGTTCACTGTTTATCTATAAATAGAGGCAAGGGTCCCACTTAAATTAGTTACTTAGTGAGTTCCCTGGAGGCTAGGAGTCATCAATTACCCGAACCAAAATGAGAAATGGGGTCTGACAGAATGGGGAAAAGGATGGATTACGGTGTAATATTAATTATTCAATGATACAGAATAATGTTATTTTTTCTCAAACTTTAAGTAGTCTTCCTAAAATTTCCTCAACTGTTTCTCTCAATTAAAATACTTTTTGAAATTAAATATAATTGTCATGTTCAAAATCACAACCAATATTATCCTCCTGCTACTTGTTTATCTAGGAAACTTGTGAAAATAATATCTTAGAGAGGCACCAGATCCATACACATTTTGTTATTGGACTGCTATGCCAGTGCCCTTTCCCTTAACCATTTGGAGTCTTAAAATTATCATAGGCAAAACTTACTTTATGTGAAAAGTCATAAAGGATAAATGTCTAGAATGAGAACACTCTAATGTGGGCATTGTGTTTATTTGTGGGTTCCACAATACACAGAGTCCATAACCACAGAGAATTCCATGGAATCCCAACGTTGGTCTTTTTTGTTAAGGGAGAAAGGGTAGAAAAATATTCTTTCTGTTGTAATTTGGCCTGTAGGAAAGTGATCTTTATTTTATAAAGTTGAGGCATTAATTAAATTTCAAACTTTATGGTCCCAATTTTGGTTGTTAGTTTAATAAGTTTCTAAATAAAGGATAACATAAGTCCATGCATTTGTTTTTAAATACATTTTGTTGATATATTTTTTTCTTATATTGATGCAATTTGAGGGGGGTTTCAAGGACCCTTCAAGGACCAGAGTATAGGAGAGGTTCATCTACAATGAATTCACAGACTCAATCATTCTTTAAGTCAAGGTGGCAATGATTTATTGTGTTTTTGAGCAGGCAAGAGTTCTTAGGCAACCTGCAACTTAATCAGAATGATGCTAAAGCTTATATAGGAAAAGTGTAGATTATCTGGCACATATGCTAATTAGATGATAACATACAACCTTGGTCATAGGTGTCATTCACTACTGGAAACCAAGGGAAGGGGCTTCTTAGGGGTGTACATTTTGTCTATTAAGTCTGTCACAAGATAACTTGCTTGACCTCTGGACTGAATATGATAACTTTGGGAACCAATACATGATAATTCTGTGGTTACAAGAGAGTGCTGTTTTTGCCAGAGAATTTCTTCAGAGGTTACCTTGTTCTTGTGATGGGCAAAGAATGTTTGTTTTCCTGGGGCCTGCTCATGAGTTGTTCTGAGGCATACTGTCATTGGACTAGGGACAAAATTGTCAAGGATTGTGTTTTGAAAGTAGGAAGAAATGTAATCTTGGAATTGGGGTCCAAGCACAAGTACCCAAGCACCCCATTAATATTACCTATATCTTCTATTGTATTCTCCCCTCCCAGAAAGCTATCCCTTATAATAAAGAATAAAAAAGAAATTAGTCAGTCAATAATGATTCATTTAATGCCTTCTATGTGCCAGAAACTTTGTTAATCCTGGATAAACAAAGTAAATCAAAAGACAGTCACAGACCTCAAGGAGTTCACATCTAATGGGAGTGAAATAAAAAGGAAAACAAAAATAATACATATATCAAACAAAGTCTGATGAGGATTTGCATTTAAAATAGAAAGAAAGACAAGAATTTCAAACATACAAACACACACACACATATTCTTCCTTTGCCATTTTTGTCATTCTATATTTCTTTTTTGTTGTTGTTCTCAAATACAACTAGAATTTAGAGACTTACATTTAGGTTCAATGTGACCTTCACATTCAAATCATACATAATTTTGTTTTATTCTCAGATTTTTCAATATTGAATGGCCTGAGAATTTGAGTATATGTTGATTTCTGAGGGTCTTTCATTTGTTTGTTTTTTTTCCTAGCTCCAACAGCTTTCAAAACCTAGTTGCTGATCTCTACATGGGTTAGGATCTCTATCGATATAGAGGGTAACCACTGGTGAAATTCCTAGTCGTTTAAATTTAAAATATTGTAAGTCATTTTAATAGTTTGTTCAATGGGTCAGGAGTCCCAGTTAAATCAAACTCAAAATTCTGCAGGACATATGCGCTTCTCCATTTCTCCTTTGTAAGTGGTGTGTTCCTGTAAAATACCTTGACAAACCACACAAACTGGGATTATTATCATAAGGTGATGAGGCTGAAACTTTTGTTTCTTATCCCACTATGTTCAAAATTCACATTCAGATGCATAGTTCTGAAACATGGTCAGGAAAAAAAAAACTTCCTGGGGCATAGTTAGGATGCAAATTTGGGCTAAAATATGGAGGAGCTAGGTTCATCCATCCCTTTAGGCTGAATATCTTTGCAGAAGAAAAAAAGCACCCACAAGTCAGGAAGAGTAGACAAAATGAGGCTCTTAAATGAATTTCTAAGAAAGACTCATTCTTAATCTGAGTATGCAGGCTGTTTTGTGAGAGCTTTACAGGCTCTGAGATACAGCAAACAGCATCTAATAGCTCATTGGATATCCTCTGAGTAGCATTGAAAGAGAGGGGGATTTAGTGAAGAATCACACAGGATTGGGTAGCTGCTAAAGCTGTCAGAGTAGTGTCAACCTTTGGGTGCCCAGGAAATGTTCTCATTCTCTATGCATTTGTAAAAAAGTTATTAGGCAAAATCTACTTTAAAATAATTGAAACTTTGGGGATGCAATAGCAAACATGGTATAGACTTTTTCGTTCTTTCTCTTTCTCTGCTTTGGACTTTCAACCCACCAGATCATGTACATAAAAAAAGAACCTTGTTTTGCTTTAAGGAAAAGGAGATACCATATGGGGAAACCCAAATGCGTAATACAACTCAATTGGGGCATGGTCATTAGATAGAAAAAGATTTCTCTATGGGGTTCTGTTAAATTCTGAGCTCCTTAAAATACCATAATATTTTTGTTTGTTTGCAAATCATTAGCTGCTTGACAAAGAATGAGAGAGAAAGGAAATGTAAAGTTAAAGTTTTAAGAGCTACTACTAATGAAAGATCATTAAGAAATGAAAGACAATGAGAAAATAGGATTCAATATACAGAAATCTGATACACTCAGTCCAGTATGTATCTACTGTATAAAATGAGGCATAACTAAAATTAAATACACCCCCAAAGATCGTATGCTATAAAGCTAGAAATGGAACAAAGACATCTTTTGCTGATTGTAAACAGAGCAAAAAGGGAGATAAAATCACTTGAAGGAGAGGATAATATATTCAAAGATTCATTCCATTGTCTTTATTTCAATATTTACTCATCACTTTTTGTATGCTAGGTGTTGGGTATACAAAGAGAGGAAAAAGATACCCAAGCCCACAAAAAGCTGACTGGAGGAAAATAGCATGCACAGCATGAGTAAATGCACGATGGTTTTGTAAATGAGAGACTGTTAACATCTAGGGTATCGCAAAATGCTCCACAGAGAATGCAGTACCTGAGCAAAGATTAAAATAAAAATATTCAAAGAGGCAGAGATGAGGAGGAAGTACTACCTAGGTCTAGGGGATGACACTGAAAATTGTAGAGATAGGAGACTATGTAGAGATAGGAGACTATGTAGTTCAGAGATAGCTAGAAGTCCATTCTGGCTAGAATATAAAGAGTTTGAATTTGTTTTATTTGAACAAACATTTATTTTGTACTTATTATATATGTCACTATGCCAAATGCTGGGAAGAGAAAAAAAAGCATTTATAAATTAGAGCAGTATGAAATCAGATTAGAAAAATATGTGGGGTTCAAATTACTCAAAGCGTTAAATGCTAAGCTAAGGAGTTTGAAATTGACCTTATACAAAATAGAGAACTACTCAGGGGATGTGATGGTCATACTTGCAATTAAATCAATTTAACACCTAAGTGAAAATTGAAATGTTGTAAGAGAAATTGTAAAGAGGAAGAGCAAATAGGAGAACATTATAATTGCTCAGGTGAGAAGTGATAAAAGCCTAAATTAGTGTGACATGTGAAAGAAGTGGAGAGAGATATGAGAGATATTCCATGATGTGTCCCCCCTTCATGAATTCAGAGGTTTTAACTACCTAAATCCTACAAACACTTCAGCTCACTCTTCACATCAAGTAAAACCTCTCTCATGTGGGGTCTGTGTTCCAGTGTGGAGCAGGAACTTTCCCTGTTTTCCTACATATTTCGGAATCAGAGAAACAGGGAGTAAATGATCTCTGGAATAAGTCTTTCCACCATCTGTCTCAAGCCCCATGGACTGGAGCCACCTCTTGAATAATTTGTTAAATATCTCTATATTATATATATGTAGAGAAAAAATCTAATTTTTCTGTTTTGATTTTCCTCCCTTCCATTAAGAACCTTTTTTTTTAAATCCACCCCACTCTGGGACTCTTTGCATTGAGCATATATTGATGTAGATTTCATGTTCTATTATTGATTAATGATTATGCTAGTTACATTCTTTTTCCTCTGCATTTCTATAGTTCTTAATGGCCTGCAGCAAACATTTAACACATAGATTGTACACTACTTGATACTTTTTCTTCAATTTTAAATCTCTCTCTTTTTTTAACTTTATCAACTAAATTGAATGTATATTGAGGTCAGGGGTCATATCTATCTATCTTTCTATCTATCTATCTATCTATCTATCTATCTATCTATCTATCTATAATCCATAGAGCCTAATAATCCCAAATCCATCAAAATGGTATAGAGCAAAAAAAAAATGCTGGCTTTTGTGTCAAAGGAGTATGGTTGTCATATATATTGTTTAAGGTCTCTTCCAGCAATGAATTTAAAACTGTTTTGAAATGTGTGTATTGAATGTGTTTGGTACTATACTATAACACAATTGATGTAATTAATAGTCAATTAGGGAACTGATGAGCACTGTCATCCCTCTCCTTATGTGGATCTTAAGGTCTCCAGGGTCTAACTTCTGACTCTCTGGTTATTTCTTTTGTGTTTGAAAGCAGTGTGGTATGTTGGAAAGGGTAATGGATTTGAAGCATGAGAATGTATTAAAATCAGACATGTCTCTGTCACCTCAGTGATCTTAGATAAGTTACTTTATCTCTCTGATCCTCAGATTTCCCATCTGCAAAATGATAGGATTGGACTAGATGACCATTAAAGTTCCATTCAGCTTTAAATATGCTTAAAGTGTATTTCTTATAAACAACATTATTGGATTCTGGTTTCTAATCCCTTCTGATATGTTCTTCTATGTTATTGGTGAGTTCATACCATTTACATTCACAGTTATGATTGTTGTGCATTTATCTCCATATTATCCTAATCTGCTTATCCTTCTATTATTTTTTATCCTTCCCCATCTTTAAGATTATGTTTGGTTTCTGACCATTACTCCCTTTATTTTATCCTCTTGCTTATGCTCTCCTGTCTCCACCGATTCTTATTCATTTTTTTCCTAGATCCCTGTTGGGTAAAATAAATTTCTCAACCTAACTGTGTGTATGTGTATTCTTCCATTCTTGAACCAGTTCAGATGAGAGTAAAGTTTAAGTGTTGCTTGCCCCCCCCAACTATTCATTTTACTGTATAAATGCTTTTTTGTGTACCTCTTTTGTCTGAGATAGTTTTCCCCATTCTTCCTCTCCATCTCCCCCTTCCAGTACTTTCCTTTTTCTTACCCTTCAAATCATCTGTTGAGATCACTTAAACATGATAGAATCATGCCCAGGCTTTCCATCTAATTAGATTCTCTTTAAGACCTCTGACAATAATAAATTCTGAGGGGATGCATGTAATAGCTCTCTATTCTATTTTAGTCTTTTATTGTGGTTCACTCAAAATTACATAATTACACTGAATTGTGTGTTTGAATGTCACATTTTCTATTCAGTTCTGGACTTTTCATAAGCGAAGTTGAAAATCCCCTATTTCATCAAATGTCCATTTTCTCTCTGCAGCATTATTCTCAGCTTTGCTGTGTGGGTAATTCTTAAATTTTCTTCTGGCTCCTTTGCTTTTTGGAATATTCATATTCAAAGCCCTATATTTTTTCTTGTGATGATTATTAAATATTGTTTGATTTTTGACAGTGCCTTCATGGTATTTGAATTATTTCTTTCTGGCTACTTTCAGTATTTTTCTTCTTGACCAGGGAGTTTTGGATTTTGATTATAATATTCCTGGGAATTTTCATTTCAGGGTTTCCTTCAGGTGGTGATCAGTGGATTCTTTCAGCTTCTCCTTTCTCCTCTAGGTTTAAGATATCTCAGCCATTTCCTTGTATAATTTGTTGAAATATGAGGTCTATGCTCTTTTTTTCTCTTCATGGGTTTCAGCTAGACCAATCATTCTTAAATTATTTCTCCTCAATCTGTTTTCCTGGACAGTTGTTGTTCCTGTCAGAAATCAATATTTCCTTCTATTTTAAAGTGTTTTGAATTTGTTTAATTATTTTTAATTTCTCATGGTGTCATTAGCTTCCATTTGGTCAATTCTGACTTTTTGGAGGTTTTTTTTTTCAGTAAAGACTTGTAACTCTTTTACCAAGTGATTAATCCTCTTTTCATAACTTTCTAGGGAAGCTCCCATTTCCCTCATTTTTTTTCTCTTTTACTTTTATTTTTAAAATAATTATTATTGCTGTTTCTCAATTCTCTCTTTAGCTCTTGCTTTAATTCTTGCAGGCATTTTTATTGTTTGTTTCTAATCAGCATTTTTCTTTTAGAATTTGCTTTTAGATGTTTTCAAGTCAGTCTTCCCTATCTTGATCTTCCTTGTTAGCATAGTAATTCTTTATGGTTTAGTTCTTTTGTGTTTGTTTGTTTGTTCATCCTTTCAGCCTACTTCTTGATTCAGGATTTATATTACTGTTGGACTCTGCTCATTTCAGGGGAGGAGGCAGAGATGGAGGGATGTATAGGCTGAGCTTCTGCTGCTTTCAAACCTCAGTCTGGGGATCTGCAAAGTTTTCTATGTTTTAAAGTGATCTTATTCAAGGAGAGATTTGTTCAAAGACCTCTTCTGACATTTTCAAATTGCTCCTCCAGATTTGTTAACTTGTATGAAGTTGAGTTTCAAGACTGCAAGAAACAGTCAATATAAGACCATCAAGATATTCTGCAGGTAGAGAAAATCAACTTTGCTGTCCATCTCCCCTTTGGCCTCAGTTACCTGTCCTGGTTTTTCCACTACAGGATTATTTGTTGGTGTAAAGGTTAGAACTGAATGAATGCTCTGCTCCTGGTCTCAGAATTATTTTTTTCCTCCCTACATAGCCAGGGTACTGCACTTAGTGGTGTTTCTTTCTGCCCTAGAGTCATGACCTGGAACTGGGATCACAGAATTGCCAGATGACACCCCATTCCTGCTCCCAGAAATAGTTCAGGGTCACCAGGAATTTCTTTCTGCCCTGATTTTCTTTCTGTGTTTCCCCTTTATCCCTTAGTTATGAAGTGCTACTGTTCTGGGGAGTAATTCTATTGTTACTGTACTGCATTCATAGCCATTCCCTACCCTGGTGTCTGGAGACTTCTCTATTTGTGTTCCTAAACTACCCGGGCCTGTAAAATTATTCACTGTTTTTTGGTGCTTTCCCAATCAAATTTTGGTCTGGAACATTTTCTATGTTGTTGTGAAGGAGGTATGATAGGAGAGATAGGTAAAAATGTTGATTTTAAATGTCATCTTTATATATATTTTTACATGTATGTATTTAGTTTTCAACATTTTCTTCCACATGTTTTAAATTTTCTCTGCCTTCCTCCCCTTTCTTCTCCCCAAGATGACATGCAATCCAAAAAGGCTCTACATATGCATTCTTATTAAACATATTTTCATATCAGTCATTTTGTGTATAAGAATTGGAACCAATGGGAGGAACCATGAGAAAGAAAAAAACAAAATAAAACAAAAGAGACCAAATAATATGCTTCAATCTGCATTCAGACTCCATAAATCTTTCTATGTATGTGGATTGCATTTTCCATCATGATTCTTTTAGAGTTGCTTTATGTCCTTGCATTGTTGAGAAGAGCTAAGTTTCTAAAAGTCAGTCCTTGCATAGTGTGGCTGTTTCTGTGTACAATGTTCTCCTGGTTCTATTCACTTCTCAACCTGTCGTCTTGACTTCTCCTCCCAAACATTTTGCTTAAAAGTTTTCTGACTTAATTTTCCCTTTCAAGTTCAAGCGGAGGGAAAAATATTTTGAGAACCTAATAATACCGCTTGAGATAATTAAAGACACCCTGGTGTGCCCAAACTGAATTAAACACTATTCTAAATTTTTACCTACCAATGATATGCACAAATCATATCACCATAAAAATTCTTGGTAAAGCATATGGAAATGTAATTAAGCAAAATTTTATACCTTGAGGTGGGGATATAGAATTGGGCATTTAATGAAAATGGATGAGTCTCTTTAGATGGCCTCTTGTTCTTACACATTTTGAAAATCTAGATGAAATTTATCTACTTAAAAGTATCATCCTCATTTAATACTAGATAGATGTAGAATTGGAGGGCAGAAAGTGTATATTTTATTAGGACTTTTAGGTGTGTCCAAAGTCCAGTTTTGTGTCCAATTATTTTGTTAAAATAAATTTCTCTCCTCTGATGGGCAATCTATGGTATTCTTTCACAAATAAACCCTAGAGCTTGGTTCACTGGTTCTCTTGGTCCAAGCATTAAAACTGAAAGTGAGATTGATTGAAGAGGAAATGGGGGTGAAGAAGAAACACCTGGGCCCTACTTTTACACAAACTAAGGAGAACATACCCCCATCACCTGCTTTCTGAGTACTTTGGCTGCAAAGATGAGACCAACATTATGAGTGTGTTTCCTTTTCCCCCTATATTCATTTTTCATTAGAATTTAATCAAAGTCATCATTTTGTGAAAGTAACTGAGCAAAACAATGAGGATAAAGTTCAAAATGAAGCAGTCCCTACTCTTATAAGTCTTATATTTCTTTTCTTCTTTCTTTTTTTTTTTACAGTGTAACATCAAATTATTGGAAAATATTTGAAAATGAAAAACAGACAATGAAAAGGCCCCACTGATTTTTTTAATGACTTGTATTGTAAATACCTTCAAATAACCTTGTGGACCTGCCAGAATCTTCAGTCCACTTGCATTTCAATAATTTTTTTTAAGTATTCTTGCTGGTGAGATGACATGGGTTGTACTAAGGCAAAAAATCACAGAGTTGAGAGGTCAAAGAACTATATTCTAGACACATTCTAGCTACCATCTAGCTGCTACATGAGTGAATCAATTTGTCTATTTAAGACAGATTTTTAATCTGTAAAAATGGGGAGATTTTATGGTAAGTGACATCTAATATTGGCTGGCTGGGAAGGATCTTTGTAGAGTGTGTGTTTGTGTGTGTGTGTGTGTGTGTGTGTTTGTGTATGTGTGTGCACGCGCGCATGCACGTGTATTTGTGTGTGTGACAAAATTACTTTTTTCAAGGTTTCAAATGTTGTTTAAATTACACATTAAAACAATTTTTCCATTTTCTTTTTTTTAAATTTTGAGTTTCAGATTCTCTCCCTTCCTCCCTCCCTCCATACCCTTACTCCTATTGAGAAGGCAAGCAATTTTATACGGCTTATGCATATGCAGGAATGAAAAAAATTTTCCTATTAGTTGTGTTGCGAAAGAAAAGAGATAAAAGAAAGAAAACTTTTAAAAAAGTAAAAATAAAAGTATGCTTTGATCTTTCTTCAGAATCCATCAGTTCTTTCTGTGGAGGTAGATAGCATTTTTCATCATAAGTCCTTCAGAATTGTCTTGGATCATTGTATTGCTAAGAATAATAACTAAGTCATTCACAGTTTGGTCATTGTGTAACATTGCTGTTACTATATACAATGTTCGCCTGGTTCTGCTCACTTTACTTTTCATCAATTCATGTAAGGATTTTCTAGATTTTTTCTGGAAGTATCCTGTCCATCATTTCTTTCTTTTTTTAAAAAAAAAATATTTATTTTTTTCTGTTTTTAGTTTTTAGTTTACAACATTCAGCTTTACAAGCTTTTGAGTTCCAAATTTTCTCCCCTCCCCTCCTATCCTCCTCCTCTCCCTAAGACAGCATGCAATCTGATATAGGCTCTACATATACATTCACATTAAGCATATTTTCAAATTACTCATGTTGCAAAGAAGAATTACAACCTATCAGATAGAGATCTAGTATTGGTATTTCTGGGTCAAAAGGCATGCATAGTTTTTTTAGCTCTTTGGGCACAGTTACGAATTACCCTTCACAATGGTTAAGTCAGTTCACAAATCCACCAGTAATGCAGTAGTGTTCCAATTTTCCCATATCCCCTCCAACATTTTATTTATCAACCATAGCAGCCAATCTGATGCATGTGTGAAGCTCAGATTTGTTTTAATTAGCATTTCTCTAATCAATAGTGATTTAAAATGTCTCTCAAACTTTTTCCACTCATGACCCCTTTTAACCTGAGAAATTTTTATGCAACTCTAGGTATATAGAATATATATATATATATAGATAGATAGATAGATAGATATAGATAGATAGATATAGATAGATAGATAGATAGATAGATATATAGATACATATATATGTGTGTGTGTGTATGTGTGTGTGTGCTTGTGTGTATGCATGTACATATGTATGCATGTATATGTATATATGTGTATGTATATGTGTATGTATATATAGGTGTATACACACACACACACAAAATAGGCATGCAAACATTTACTGACAAAAATGTTTATTTTAAAAACAATCCTTTGGTTTGCATATAATTTTACTATTTATTAAAGTTGAAAGGAAATTTGCATGCTAATGAGATGGACATGCTTGTTTATTTTTACATGAATTAAATCCTGGTGGGATATTTGATACTGTGAGATGTCGAGCATCTTAAACGTTTTCCAGAGTTGACTGATATGTTAATTTCATAATAGAAAATGCTGAGAATGCCACTTCGCATAAACATATAGTACAAAATGGCAGAAACATGTGTTTGGGCCATTTCAGAAATTGTTGGAAATTCTGTCCTAATTCCAAGCCAAAATTCACTTAACAATTTGTTTAGGAAACTCAAGTCTTAAACCTGTGGCACTTGATAACTAGGCAAATTCTTCTTGAACTTTTAATGGCAGATGACTGAATTTCTTTTTTTTTTTATTTCAATTGAGTATGGTTTATGAACCCAACTTAATTTAATGGAATGAAAAGTTGGAGGGAAGCATTTCTGAAACTGTTTTTCCGGGCACTTCACATTATTTATTATAATTCTTAGAATTAAATCCTTGGGAAGGTTATTTTCAATTGTAAAATCATCTGTAGATGTAAACATTTCTAAAGAACCATTTTCCATCCTATTCTTCCGTATGTTAACATATTTAGTAAAACTGTCAATATTAATGTTACTCCTTTTTTTGAAGCTGCATGTTTAGGTCATTGAGATTTTTGAAGTTTTGAGAGCCATGAGTCATTATGAAAAAAAAAAATTAACAAAACTGGATTTCTGCTCAGCCAAAAATGTAACAACTTCATTTTTCAATTTCAATAATCTGTTTAAATTTCAATCTCTTGAATGACACATGATTGACCTTCTTTTTCTTGTCAATTTAGGTATAGTGGTAGTGAAGACTGCCTCATTTCACCAGTATTTTTACTTCTTCTGTCTAAATTTAGCCACTTATCCATAACTGAAACATATTTTTGCCCTAAAATATAAATGAATATTGCTAATAATTTCTCAAATAAATACTAGCTATAGTGTATGAAATTACATTTGTGTTTAATTAAAAAATGATGTTCACACTTACAGTGGGGATGGTGGAGAAATATTATTAAAGGACTTTTATCTTTACTTGCTGCAATTAAACACTTAAGTTTCTATAAAAGAAGGAGATAAAATCAAACATTGTAAAGCAATCCAATCCAAAAATGTACTAATATGATGCTTATATGCTGAAAAATGGTGGCAGGAAAATATTAAAAGTCTACTTTCCATAATTATATTATTATGTTTCTGTAAGAGCAGAAAACTTTGTATGTACAGTAAAAACACTGAAATTCAAAATATACAATACTTTAAAATCGGAGCTGAAGTGCTTCTGGCAATGTGCAAAGTACTTTGCTCAGATTTGAGACTATTGTTGTGTCTTCAGAACCAAGGCTGTAGTAAAGTTATGTGATTCTACATGGTCAAGTGCTGCCAGAAACGTCTCTGACTTATTGTGTTTGACTTTGAATTAATTTTTCATTGTTATGTTTTCAGAAACCCTTTTCTTTTGTCAAGTATTTTGTGACCCCCACATTCATTTACATGACTACCTATGGTGTTTAAGGAACACTGATTTAGAATATTTTTTTCACATGACTATATATACATTTGTTTTTGTTCATATTTTTTGATCATTTATTGATTAGAGAATGACTCATAATTTGACTCACTTTTCTGTATATTTTACAAATGAGGCCTTTATGAAAGAAACTTATTTTCAAAAAATCACAGGTAGGATAACTGTGTATTTCCCTGCATCATTTTTCCCCCTGCTTTTTCTTCTTTCTCCTTTCACCCTGTCCCTCCTGAAAGGTGTTTTGCTTCTGACCACTACTTCCCTCTATCCCCCTCCCTTCTACCACTCACTCTTTTCTTATTTCCTTCCCCTGCTATATCCCCCAATGTTAGCATATATTTCTATACCCAACTGAGTGTATATCCTACTCCTTCTTTGAACCAACTCTCATAAGCATAATTTTTAAACACTGATTCCTCCCACCCCCCACCCTTTCCACTCCACCCCCTATCTTTCCACTATAAAAACACTTTCACTCTATTTTGTGCAAGATAATTTATCCCATTTTATTTCTCCCTTCTGCCTTCTCCTGGTACATCTCTCTTTCTCACTCTTCAATTTTATTTTTGTAGATATCGTACCATCATAGCCAACTCACACCCATGACTGGGGAATGGTGCAACCAGAATATATGCCATCTTGGAGTGGGGGGGAGGGTAGAAATGGGGAGAAAATTTGTAATTCAAACTCTTGTGAAACTCAATGCTGAAAACTAAATATGTTAAATAAATTAAATTTTAAAAAGTTACTGTAGACACAAAAAAATTTAAAAAAAGAAAAGGGACAAGATCAAAGGGGATAATTGAATAAAGGGGAACTGGACAGGATGGAGTGAAACATAATTAGTCTTTCACAACATGACTATCATGGAAGTGTTTTACATAATGATACATGTATAACCTATATTGAATTGCTTGTCTTCTCAAGCAGGGTGGGTGGGGAGGGAAGAAGGGAGAGAATTTGGAACTCAAAGTTCTAAAAACAAATGATAAAAATCATTTTTACATGCAACTGGGAAATAAGATATAGAGGCAACGGGTTATAGAAATCCATCTGACCCTACAAGAAAATAAAAGAAGGGAGAAAATGGGGGAGGAGTGGGGTGATAGAAGGGAAGGCAGACTGTGCAAAGGGGCAATGAGAATACATGCAATCTTGGGATGGGGGGAGGGTAGAAATGGGGAGAAAATCTCCAACTTAAAATATTGTGGAAATGAATGTTGAAAACTAAAATAAATAACTAAATTTTTAAAAACCCAGCAACATTGTATAATAAATAACTATGATGGACATAGCTCTTCTCAGCAATACAATGATCCAAGACAATTCCAAAAGACATCATAGAAAATGCTGACCACATCAAGAGTTATGGAGACTGAAAACAGATTGAAACATGATATTTCGACTTTTCTTTTTTTCTTTTTTTCTTTTTTTTTCTTTTTGTCTGATTCTTCTTTCACAATATGACTAATGTAGAAATATGTTTAATATGATTGCATATGTAATCTTTATCAATTGCTTGCTTCTTGGGGAGGGGGGAGAGGGAAATGGAAGGAGGAAGAAAAATTTGGAGCTAAAATTTTAGAAAAAATATATGTTGAGGAAGCCAGCAAAGCAATAAAAGATCAAGAAATAACAAAACAAAATATAAAGAATGAAAAAATTGGAAGAGAATATGAATCAAGAAAACAACTAATCTGGAGAACAGATCAGTAAAAGAAAACAAGAATAATCAGATAACCTGAAAGCTACAATAGAAAAAGAATCTTGATTAAAAAAAATAAAAATTAAAGAAAATTTTTCCTGAAGTGTTAGAATAAGAGGAGAAGCAGAAATATATATTAAAAAATCCAACAACAAAATTCACCTGAAAGAACAAAATGTCCAGAATATCAAGGGAATTAATGAAAAGAAATGCTGGAGAAGGTGGCCTAGCCCTCGCAGATATTAAACTGTATTGTAAAGAAGCAATTGTCAAAATTACTTGGTGCTGGCTAAGAAATAGAATGATGGATCGGTGGATTAGGTTAGGTATAAAATATCCATTAGTCAATGACAAGTATTTACTGTAATAATCTACTCTTGGATAAACCCAAAAAGTCCAGCTTCTGGGTGAAGAATTCACTATATCACAAAAACTCCTGGGAAAACTGGAAAACAGTATGGCAAAAACTGGAAATAGACCAATATCTTACATCATATTCCAAAATAAAGTCAAAATGGGTTCACAATTTAGATATAAAGTCTGATATATGCAATTTGGGAGAACACAAAATAGTTTACTTGTCAGAATTATGGAGAAGGTATGAATTTATGACCAAACAAGAGATAGAGAGCATTACAAAATGCAAAATGGATAACTTGGATTACGTTAAATTGAAAAGTTTTTGTACAAACAAAGCCAATGACATGACAATAAGGAGGGATGCAGAAAACGGAAAGATTTTTACAACTAGTGTTTCTGATAAAGGTCTCATCTCTAAAATATACAGTGAAATAAGTCAAATTTATAAAAATACAAGTCATTTCCCAATTGATGATAGGTGAAAGGATATGAACAGGCTGTTTCCGGAGGAAGAAATTAAAGGTATCATTAGTCACATTAAAAATGCTCTAAATCACTGTTGATTAGAGAAATGCAAACTCAAACAACTCTTAGGTACCACATCTCTTCTGTCAGTTTTACTAACATGACAAAACAGGAAAATGATAAATGCTAGAGAAGATGTGGGAAAATAAGAACACTGTTGCATTGTTGGTAGAGTTGTGAACTGATCCAGCCATTATGGAGAGAAATCTGGAACTATGCCAAAGGGCCATAGAAATGTGTATACCCTGGGGGCACAGCCAGGGTGGCAGCTGGAAAGCAGGGACTTGTCTAGGACTCTCCTCCCAGACTCTCCAAACACAAATAAAAAATGGCTCTGAACAAATTCTAGAACTGCACAACCCATGAAATAGCAGAGGGAAGCAGGGCTCCAGCCCAGGACAGACTGAAAGGTTGCTGGATAAGGTCTATTGCACATGGAGCTGGGAGCAGAGAGGAGCAGAGTCCAGCACAGGCTGTGCCCAAACCAACCAAACTGGGAGATGGGCAGAAAAGGCCTTGCACCCTGAATCAGTGAGCTGTGGTAGTTACCAGATTTCTCAACTCACAAACACCAAAGACAAGAGAGAAGGTTAGTGGGAAAAGCTGCTAAGGACAGAGTGAAAGGAATTTTCTGTTCAGCCACTGCCCCTGGGGCACCAGAGGTGGTTCAGCTACAGAAATCCCGCTGCAGTTACTTCTGGCCCCAGGCCCACCTGGTGGAAGGAATTAAGTGGTGGATCCCAGACGGAGTGCAGAGCCAGCTTAGACCCAAGTCTGGTCCAGATTGGCAGTTCTTGTGGGAGGAGGAGTGCTGGTGTGGAAGAGCTTGCTGTGTAGAAATATCTCTTAAAACAACAGCGCATCCCCTCAACCTTGGAACAAACTGCTCTCCACTCTACAAGCAGTCATACAGCGTTGAAAACCTCAAGGGTCATGCAGTTGGTTGGGAAAATGGCCAGGCAGCAAAAATGGACTCAGATTCAGTCTCAGACTTTGGAATCTTTCTTTGGTGACAAAGAAGACCAAAACATACAGGCAGAAGAAGTCAACAAGGTCAAAGAGCCTACATCAAAAGGCTCCAAGGAAAACATGAACTGGTCTCAGGCCATGGAACAGCTCAAAAAGGATTTGGAAAATTAAGTAAGAGAATCAGAGGAAAAAGTTGGATGAGAAAAGAGAATGATGCAAGAAAACCATGAAAAGCAAGTCAATGACTTGCTAAAGGAGACTTAAAAAAATACTGAACAAAAAACACCTCAAGAAATAGAATAACTCATGTACATAGCATTCTCCATCATGAGTCCTTTGGAATTGTCTTTGTACCTTGTGTTGCTGGGGAGAGTGAGGTCTGTCAGGGTTGGTCCTCATGGAATCAATATATCTGTGGTTGTGTATAATGTTCTCCTGGCTCTGCTCCGCTCACTCAGTGTTATGTTGTGTAGGTTTTTCCAGGTTGTTATGAAGTCCGTAACATCCCCATTTCTTATAGCACAATCCCCCTTTTGTTTCTTCTCTTTTGTTTTTGTTTTTTTTTTGTTTGTTTTGGTTCTGTTTCTTCTTTCTCATGATTCATTCCATTGGTCATAATTCTTCTCCACAACTTGACTAGTGTATAAATTAATTCAAGGCGAAGTTACATGTGGTAGTTATATGAGATTCCATGCCATCTTGGGAAGGGAGGGGGCAGGGAGGGGAGAAAATCTGGAACTCAAAATTATGTAGAATCATGTGTTGTAAACTAAAACTAAAAAAATAAAAAACAAAAAACAAAAAAAAAAAACAAAACAAAAACAAAGAAATAGATTAACTCAAATGGGAAAAGAGCTCCAAATAGCCAATGAGGAGAAGAATGTCTTGAAAGGCAGAATTAGCCAAAAGGAAAAGGAGGTCCAAAAGACAACTGAAGAAAACACCACCTTAAAAAACTTAGATTGGAGCAAGTGGAAGCTAGTGACTTTATGAGAGACCAAGATATTATAAAATAGAAGCAAAGGAATGAAAAAAGGGAAGACAATGTGAAATATCTCATTGGAAAAATCACTGAATTGGAAAATAGATCCAGGAGAGATAATTTAAAAATTATTGGACTACCTGAAAACCATGATCAAAAAAAGAGCCTAGATATCATCTTTCAAGAAATTATCAAGTAGAACTGCCCTGATATTCTAGAGCCACAGGGCAAAATAGAAATTGAAAGAATCCACCAATCACCTCCTGAAAAAGATCTCAAAAAGAAAACTCCTAGGAATATTGTCACCAACTTCCAGAGCTCCCAGATCAAGGAGAAAATACTGCAAACAGCCAGAAAAAACTATTTGAGTATTGTGGAAACACAATCAGGATAATGCAGAATCTAGCAGCTTCTACATTAAGGCATCAAAGGGACTGGAATGTGATATTCTGGAGGTCAATGGAGCTAGGATTAAAACCAAGAATCACCTACCTAGAAAAACGGAGTATCATGCTCCAAGGTAAAATATGAATTTTCAGTAAAATAGAGGACTTTCAAGCTTTCTCAGTGAAAAGACCAGAGCTGAATAGAAAATTTGACTTTCAAACACAAGAAAGAGAATTCATAAGGACTTACTAATTTTGAACTGCTATGTTTACATTCCTACATGGAAAGATGATGTGTGTAATTCTTGAGACCTCAGTATTAGGGTAGTTGAAGGGAATATTCATACATATATATATATATATATATATATATATATATATATATATATATATATGAATATATGTATATATAGGGAGAGAGACAGAGGGAGAAAGAGAGACATAGAGAGAGAGAGAGAGAGAGAGAGAGAGAGAGAGAGAGAGAGAGGGCACAGGGTGAGTTGATTATGAAGGGATGATATCTAAAAAAGTATAATTAAGTGAGGAGAGAGGAATGTATTGAGAGAGGGAGGAAGGGAGAGATAGAATGGGGTAAATTATGTCACATAAAAGTGGCAAGAAATAGCAGTTCTGTAGGAAGGGAAGAGGGGGCAGGTGAGGGGGAATGAGTGAATCTTGCTCTCATCGGATTTGACCTGATGAGTGAATAACATATACACTCAATTGGGTATCTTACCCCACAGGAAAGAGGGAGGAAGGAGATAAAAAAGGGGGGATGATAGAAGGGAGGGCAGATAGTACGAAGAGGCAATCAAAAACAAACACTTTCGAAAAGGGACAGGGTCAAGGGAGAAAATTGGATAAAGGGGGATAGGATAGTAAGGAGCAAAATATAGTTAGTCTTTCACAACATGAGTATTGTGGAAGGGTTTTGCACAATGATACACATGCAACCTATGTTGAATTGCTTGCCTTCTCAGGCAGAGTGGGTGGGGAGGAAAAGGGGGAGAGAATTTGGATCTCAAAGTTTTAAAAACAGATGATAAAAAAGTTTTTGCATGCAACTAGGAAATAAGATATATAGGCAATGGGGCATATACATCTATCTTGCCCTACAAGAAAGTAAGAGAAAAGGGGATGGGAGGGAGTGAGGTGACAGAAGAGAGGGTTGACTGGGGAACTGGGCAATCAGAATATATGCCATCTTGGAGTGGAAGGATGGTAGAAATGGGGAGTAAATTTTTAATTCAAACTCTTGTAAAAATTAATGCTGAAAACCAAAAATATTAAATGAATAAATAATGATTAAAAAAAAGAACTGCTATAAATATTTTTGTACATACTGGTCCATTTCCCACTTCTGGGATCTCTTTGGGATACAGCCATAGAAGTGGTATTGCTGGCTCAAAGGATTTACACATTTCTTTTTTTTTAAAGAGACCCCAGTAGTGGGAAATGGACCAGTATGTACAAAAAGTACACAGCAGAGGACAAAAAAAAAAACAAACAAGGAAGCAAAGAAACGATGAACAGCTTTGAAAATGACGTGTCATATTTATTATATAGGTTCTCTTGAAATGGAAATCTATTTCTTTATATTGAATCCTCTCTTTTGTTTTGCTGTGTACATGTCATTTTTTTTCCTTTTCTTATTTTGTATTTAAGTTTAAAATAAATTCAAATATAATGAAACAAAGAATGTGAAAAACTATTTTACATGTAATTGGAAAGATATTATTAGCGAAAAATAGGTCATTTTCTATTTTTTTTAATCTGCTTGGGATATAGACGTATTAGTGGTATTGTTGCTTCAAAGGCTATGAACACTTTTACAACCTTTTTGATTAGCTACACATTATTTTCCAGAATGATTGGACTAGTGCACAGCTCTACTAATAGTACATTGCTGTCCCAATTTTTTCACATTTCCTCCAGTAATTACCATTTTCCTTTTCTGTCATTTTAGTCAGTCTGATGTGTATAAGGTAGTATCTCATAGTTGTTTTAATTTGTACTTCTGTAATCTGTAATGATTTGGAGCATTATTTTTTTTAATGTGACTATTGATGTCTTTTGAAAACTGCCTTTGACTATTTATCAACTGGGGAATGGCTCTCGTTTTTGGAAATTCATCTCAGTTCACAACGTATTTGAGAAATGAGGCCTTTATTAGAGAAACTTGATATTAAATTCTCCCTTCGTTTCTTGTTTTCTTTCTAATTTTGACAGCATTGGATATGTATGAAAGCTGTTTAATTGCATTTAATCAACAATATTGCTTTTTCTTCCCTTAATCTCCTCTTTCCCTTTTTTTGGTCATAGATTCCTCCCTTATCCATAGTTCTGACAGGTACATTTTTCCATATTCCCTTAATTTATTTATAATAGCACCTATTATTTCTAAATAATTTATCTGTTTTCACTTTATTTTGGTAGATGATGTGATATGTTGTTCTATGCCTAGTTTCTAACAAACTGCTTTCCAGTTTTCCCAGCATTTTTTTCAACCCGTGAGTTAAACCAAAAGCTTGATTCTTAGAACATATTTAAGAATAAATCTGTGTTCTTTTATGACTATGTATTGTGTGCCTAACCTATTCTACTTATATCTCACTCTATTTTTTAGCCAGCACCAGATTGTTTTGATGATTTACACTTTGTAATATAGTTTTAAATCTGGAACTGCTAGGGCACCTTCTTTAGAATTCTTTTGCATTGGTTCCTTTGACATTTTTGATATCTTGTACTTCCAGATGAATTTTATTACTATTTTTAAAACCCTATAAAACACAACTTTGATAATTTTATTGGTATATCATTGAATAAGTAAGTTGATTTGAGTAGAATTGTCATTTTTATTTTGTTGGCTTGGCCTAAACATAAGTAATTAATATTTGTCCTGTTATTTAAGTCTCCATTTGTGTGAAAAATATTTTATAATTTTGTTCATATAATCCTTAGATTTGTCTTGGCAAGTAGAAACAAAGTCTTTTATGTTGTCTATAGTTATTTTAAAAGGAATTTCTCTTTCTATCTCTTCCTGCTGGATTTTTTTGTTCATGTATAGTAATCTTGATAATTGATATAGATTAATTTTAGATCCTTAAATTTGCTGAAATTATTGATTGTTTCAACTGTGTAGGTTTTTTGTTACTTCTCTAAGGTTCTCAAAGTATACCATCATATCATTTGCAAAGAGAGATAGTTTTCTTTATTCATTGACTATTTTTATTCCTTCAGTTTCTTTTTCTTATCTTATTACCATAGCTGATGTTTCTAGTACAATATTTCATAATAGTGGCTATCATAGACATCCTTGCTTCATTCCTGATCTCATTGAGAAGGCTTCAGGTTTATAACTATTAAAGATAATGCTTTCTCTTGGTTTTACATATATACTACTTATCACTTTATGGAAAGTTTCATTTATCCCTATGCTTTTTTATTTATTCTTTTATAATAGGAAAGGGTGTTGTATTTTGTCAAAGGCTCTTTCCAAATATGTTGATACAATCATTTGATTTTTCTTGTTATTGTTATTGATATGATTAATTATGCTGATAGTTTTTCTAATATTGCATCATCCCTGTCTACCCATTATAATTCCCATCTGGTCATAGTGTTTGACATATTGCTATAGTCTCTTTGCTGATATTTTATTAATTTTTTGCATAAATATTAATTAAGGAAAAAATTTCTCTGTTGTTATTCTCCTTGGTTTAGGTATCAAAACCATATTTATGTCATAAAAGGAACTTGGTAGCATTCCCTCTTCTATTTTTTATTTCAAATTCTGTATATAATATTGGGCAATTTTCCTTGGAAATTTCTTGAAACACGAAATGTATGCTTTTTCTTTGATCATGGCTTTCAGATAATCCAATAACTCTTAAATGACCTCTTTTCAACCTATTTTTTCCAGGTCAGTTGTTTTTTTTTTTTCTTTTTTTTTCCCAATCAGGTAATTCACATTTCCTTCCACTCTTTCAATCTTTTAATTTTTTTTTTCTTGATATCACATGCTATTGCAGTTTAGTCTTGTGGGATCTGATTTGGAACTCTGCCCACCCAATGACACCAAAAACTGTTGTGTTTTCATAGGTTATGTTGTGTTGTCACCATCTCAAAGAATTCAGATTCAGACCAGCTCTAATCCAAGTATAGGCATTTATTGAGAATTCACGCGCCTCAAAAGTGAGCTAGGTTCCAAGAGGAACCAGCAACTTAGTAAGACAAGACAGGCAATTTTATAATGTAATTATGCTGATTACACAAAAGAAATTATGAATATTAAAAAAGCAGGCGGTGTTTGTTAAGGGATTGAGTAACAGGGTAGGGGTCCCTGGAGGTTGGGTGGGCAAACATCCTGGTAGTGCTGCCCTCAGTTTGGCTAGCTATTGTGCTCCTGTCTGGCCAAGATGGATAGTTAAGTATTTTGGTCCTGTCTTGGGCTAAATGGATGACATTATTGTGGTTGAATACAATAACACACCTGTTCCAAATATGTGAATTGGATCTGAGGGCAGTAGCTAGCTAGGTGCAGTGGCTATATTGAGTCTGATGCCTGAGGTGTGGTTAAAGCCAGAATAAGTGGTTAAACTAGGACATACCTGCTATTCAGCAGGGAACATAAAGAAGTTAGAATGTTGGTTCTAGGGGAAGTTTTATTAGGATTCCCTCAATGGAATCACTAGCTTCCACCTGCTCAATTCTAGTATTTAAGGATTTGTTTTCTTCAGTTGTTTTTGTACTTCTTTTCCATTTGGTGAGTTTTGCTTTTTAAAGGAGTTGTTTTCATCAATGAATTTTTGTACCTTTTCTTTTTTGCATTTAGCCAATTCTGCTTTTTATGGTATTATTTCAATATGTTTTGTGCCTTCTTTTTACTGTTTTCCCCCCTTCCTTTAATTACTTAATTTTTCCTTTACCACTTTTATTTGATTTTGAAATTCTCTTAGATCTCCTGGGAATTCTTGTTGGTCTTCTGTCCAATTCATTTTTCTCTTTGTGACTATGCTCGTGGCTGTTCTGATTTCATTGTCTTTTTCTGTGCCTTATTATTCTTTGTCACCTTAGTAGGCTTTTATTGTCAGGCTTTTTGTTGTTGTTATTTGCTCATTTTTTCTGCTCTATTTTTTTTTAAATTGCAACTTTATGTTAATGTTGCACTACATTCCCAGCATGGGGATCCAGGGGCAGGGAGAGAGACTCTGTATCAAACTGCAGTTTTTTTTTTTTTTTAAGATATTGATTTTAGAGCTAGTTCTGAGGCTTTGCAGTATTTGTTGCTTCCAAGGTGGTGTGATCTGGGCAATGGTGTGGTCACTGCTTTCTTCATCTGCACTTTGGTTCTTATCCAGAAAGGGCCCTTAATACCTTGGAATTACAGGTGACTCTGCTCCTCAGGCCTTCTCTTCCTTTGGGACTGGAATAGTTACTGCTCCTCGTGGTACTCAATCCCTTACTGCTGAAAGTGATGCTCTCCCTCAGGGCTTCCACTTCATCTTCTCTGAAAAGGCATCTCTCTGCCCTTGAACTGTGGCCCAGAAATGTGTATAGGCAATTGAGTTGCCAAACAGCTTCTGGTCCTGCATACAGCACTAGCACAGGAGAACCCTGTAACCTCTTTCTGACCAGTTTTCAGTTCCCATTACAATCTCTGGCTTGAGAACTCCCATAGCTGTTGCTACTTCTGTTGCCACCATTTAACAACACCACTGGTATCTCATCCACATGGACTCCGGGCCAACCTCCTCACCCATATCACAGATCTTTCTTTCCAACTTCATATGTTGTCTTGGGCTAGACCTTTGGTTGGCTCTGACATTCCAAAATTTGGGTTGAGGCATTATTTAACATTGTTTGGAGGGGAATGTCAGGAGTGCTTATCTACTCCAACATCTTGACTCTACCCAGAAAGAAGTGAGTTCCTGTGTTGCCAATTTTCAGGCTAAGCAGAAGTCACAAGAGAAGCATTGAGAAGACCTCTTCTATTTCTGCAGAAAAAAGCTCATACTAAACTAGTAGCTTTTTTTGCTGGAAGCCTAGAACTGATTATTTAACCAAGAAGAAAACAGCTCAGCTCTCCTCCCCACCACTTTTTAATTTTTTTATTAAGATTTTTTTTTTATTTTTAGTTTACAAGACTCAGTTCCGCATGATCCTGAGTTTCCAGTTTTCTACCCCCCTACCCCTCCCTTCCCAAGACAGTATGGAATCCAAAATATCTTCTACGTATAACTTCACATTGAACTTATTTACACAATAGTCAAGTTGTAAAGAAGAATTATTACCAATAGAATGAATCATGAGAAAGAAGAAACAAAACCAAAACCAAAAAAAGAGAGGGAAAAAAAAACAAAAGAAAAATAGGACAGCAAACAGTTTGCTTCAATCTGCATTCAGTCTCCATACTTCTTTCTCTGGATGTAGATCTCTCTCTCCCTCTCTCTCTCTCTCTCTTTCTCTCTCTCTCTCACTCTTTCTCTCTCTCTTTCGTGAGCCCTTTGGAGTTGACTTTGAACCTTGTATTGCAGAGAACAGCTAAGTCTATCAAAGTTAGTAATCACAGCATCCATATAATTTGCTCCTAGTTCTGCTCTACTCACTCAGCATTATATCCTGTAGGATTTTCCAGGATATTATGCAGTCCTTATCTTCCCCATTCCTTATAGCACAAAAGCATTCCATTACCTTCATATACCACAACTTGTTCAGCCATTCCCCAATTGTTGGGTATCTCCTTGATTTCCAATTCTTTGCCACTACAAAAAGAGCTGCTGTGAACATATTTTTAAATCATATTTTTTGTTTTATTATTGATATACTCAAATATTTTAGTAGTTTTCCTTAAATTAAATGATCCTTGCATTCCTGGTATAAATCCTGCTTGATCATAGTGTATAATCTTTTTTTAATTTATGTGTTATTATTTAATTAATATTTTTAGTTTTCAGCATTGATTTCCACAAGATTTTGAATTACAAATTTTCAACCCATTTCTACCCTTCCCCCCACTCCAAGATGGCATGTATTCTGACTGCTCTGTTCCCTAGTCAGCCCTCCTTTCCATCACCCCAGTCCCCGCATCCCCTTTTCCCTTACTTTCTTGTAGGGCAAGATAGATTTCTATTCTCCACTGCCTGTATATCTTATTTCCCAGTTGCATGCAAAACCAACTTTTTTTGAACATCTGCTTTTAATACTTTAAGTTCCAAATTCTCTCCCCTTTCCTCCCCACTCACCCTCCCTAAGAAGGCAAGCAATTCAACATAGGTCACACATGTATCATTATGCAAAACCCTTCCATAATACTCATGTTTTGAAAGACTAACTATATTTTGCTCCCTCCTATCCTGTCCCACTTTATTCAATTTTTCTCCCTTGATGCTTTCCCTTTTCAAATGTGTTTGCTTTTGATTACCTCTTCCCCCTATCTGCCCTCCCTTCTATCATCCACCCTTATTTATTCCCTTCCTCCTTCTAGCCTGTGGGGTGATAACCAAATGAGTGGGTATCTTATTCCCTCCTCAAGTAAAATCCAATGATAGCAAGATTCACTAATTCTCCCTCACCTGCCCCCCTCTTTCCTTCCAATAGAACTGCTTTTTTCTTGTCATTTTTTACATGAGATAATTTATGCCATTCTACCTCTCTCGATATATTCCTCTCTCATCCCTTAATTTGATTTTATTTTTTTAGATACCATCCATTCATATTGAACTCACCCTGTGCCCTCTGTCTATACAAACACACACCCACATACACACACACACAAATATATGCATATATATACATACACAGACATATATATGTACATATGTATATGTATGTGTATATGTGTGTGTGTGTATATATATATATATATGTATGTATGTATGTATGCATATTCCATTCAGCTACCCTAATACTGAGAAAGGTCTCATGAATTACACACATCATCTTTCCATGTAGGGATGTAAACAAAACAGTTCAAATTTACTAAGTCCTTTATGATTTCTCTTTTTTGTTTACCTTTTCATCCCTCTCTTGATTCTTGTATTTGAAAGTCCAATTTTCTAGTCAGCTCTGGTCTTTCCACTAAGGTAGCTTGAAAATCCTCTATTTTATTAAAATCCATATTTTTCCTTGGAGCATTATACTCAGTTTTGCTGGATAGGTGAATCTTGGTTTTAATACTAGCTCCACTGACCTCTGGAATATAGCTGCTAGATCTTATATTATCCTGATTGTGTTTCCACAATACTCAAATTGTTTCTTTTTGGCTGCTTGTAGTATTTTCTCCTTGATCTGGGTGCTTGTGTTGGCAAGCAAAATGGACTCCTTAGCACTTAGTTCAACCAAGTGCCCTGGAATAGTTTGGCTTTTGTTCCCTTTGAGTAATTTAGTGTATTTCATTGAGGCTTACTAGGTGGTAAGCCCCAGGCCCAAATCCCTATTAGGTGTAAAACCCTAGCAGCTGTGGTTTGGCAACTAAGGTGGGGCCCAAGGTGGGGCTAACTCCAGGGAGGACCTAGTTTACATGTCTGGGACAGCAGAAGCTCTTAGACCATGTGGGTTTAAGTTGCCTCTTTGTGAGGATTCTAGGTCATGTGGGTGAGTCGCATGAGTGACTCACCCCTGATGCTGAAAAAGATATAAAAAAGGGGGTTGGCCTCCTCTTCATTGGAGCTCTTTGTCGCAGCAGTGGTGGCTCGAGTGACTCTGGGCCAGCCCTTGTTCTGAGCTCCTGGGCTGAACCTAGATGTTGGTAACTATGAATTTTGTTGGGTCTGTCTGTTGATGTTTGTGATTTGTTTATATTTTGCTCTGAAGTTCAGTGTGCTGGCTTTTTCCCCTGAACTAAGTGAATGATATTTGTGTGCTGAATTAAAGTAAGCTTGCCAACCCCTTAACCTTGCTTTCCTTAGTTAAACAGATCAAAAGAACCTGTGCTGTTGGCAGCTTTCTGGGTGCTGGCTGTGGGTGGATCTTACACCTCCACAGAAGCTGTGGGTAGGTCTTACACCCCCACAGAAGCTGCCAGCCGGATTGTTGAAACAGTGCTCTGGAATTTGGGGACAATATTCCTAGGAGTTTTTTGGGGGATCTTTTTCAGAAGGTGATCAGTGAATTCTTTCAACTTCTATTTTATCCTCTGGTTCTAGAATATCAGAGGACTTTTCCTTAATAATTTCTTGAGAGATGATATATAGGCTCTTTTTTGATCATTGCTTTCAGGTACTCCAATCATTTTTAAATTATCTCTCTTGGATCTATTTTCCAGGTCAGTGTTTTTTCCAATGAGATATTTCACATGGTCTTTCATTTTTTCATTCCTTTGGTTCTGTTTTATAATGTCTTGATTTTTCATAAAGTCACTAGCTTCCACTTACTCCAGTCTAGTTTTTAAGGTAGTATTTTCTTCAGTGGTCCTTTGGACCACTTTTTCCATTTGGCTACTTCTGCCTTTCAAGGCATCCTTCTCCTCATTGGCTTTTTGGGGCTCTTTTGCATTTGAGTTAGTCTATTTCTTAAGGTGTTGTTTTGTTCAGTATTTTCTCAGTCTCCTTTAGCAAGTCATTGACTTGTTTTTCATGGTTTTCTCATATCACTTTCATTTCTCTTCCCAATTTTTCCTTTACTTCTCTTCTTGATTTTCCAAATCCTTTTTGAGCTCTTCCATGGCCTGAAACCAGTTCATGTTTTCCTTGGAGGCTTTTCATGTAGGCTTTTTGACTTTGTTGACTTCTTCTGGCTGTATGTTATGGTCTTCTTTGTCACCAATAAAAGATTCCAAATTCTGAGTCTGAATCTGAGACAACTTTCACTGCCTGTTCATGTTCCCAGCCAAGAACTTCAACCTTGAGCTTTTTGTTGGGGTATGACTGCTTGTAGGGTAGAGAGTACTTTGTCCCAAGCTTAACTGGCTGCCCTGCTGTTTTTAAAGGTACTTTTACACAGCAAGCTCTGCCACAGCTGTGCTCCTTCTCCCCCAGGAACCACTAATCAGGATTGTAGCCCAGATCCAGGCAGGGCAAAGCAGACTTTGCACTCCTACTCTAATCTGCTGCTTAATTCCTCCCACCAGGTGGGCCTGGGACTGGAAGCAACTGCAGGTGTAGCTCTGGAAGCAGCCTCAGAGCTGCACAACCTCTGCTTCCCCTGGGTTGGTGGCCAAACCACGAACTCCTTTCACTCTGTCGCAGCAGCTTTTGCCACTAACCTGCTCTGTTGCCTTTGGTGTTTGTGGGTTGAGAAATCTGCTAAGTGCCACAGCTCAACAATTCAGGACCCTATGGACTGTGAGGCCCATACTGGGCTCTGCTGTGCTCCACTCCCAGCTCCGGGCGGCAGACCCTTCCTAGCAACCATGCTGGATGTCCTGGGCTGTAGCCCTGCTTCCCTCTGCTATTTTGTGGGTTCTGCAGCTCTAGAATTTATTCAGAGGCATTTTTATACGTATTTTGGAGGGTCCTGGGGAGATCTTAAGCAAGTCCCTGCTTTCCAGCCACCGTCTTGGCTCTGTCCCCTGCTATAAATATTTTTGTACATATGGGTCCTTTTCCCACTTGTGTAATCTCTTTGGGATACAACTCTAGAAGTGGTAATGTTTGGTCCAAGGGTATGCACATTTTTGTACCCCTTTGGGCATAGTTGCAAATTGCTCTCCAGAATGGCTGGATCAGTTCACAACTCCACCACCGATGTAATGTGTTTTTCATCTCATTTTATTTGGTTAATTTCTTTTTTTTTAATTTTTTTTTGGCAGGGCAGTTGGGGTTAAGTGACTTGCCCAAGGTCACACAGCTAGTAAGTGTGTCAAGTGTCTGAGGTCAGATTTGAACTCAGGTCCTCCTGACTCCAGGGCCAGTGCTCTACTCACTGTGCCACCTAGCTGCCCCCGGTTAATTTCTTTTTAGAATTTATTTCTTTTAAGGTGATATAAGGTACCATACCTAGAAATAAATTCATTCAGATATGGAAATCATGAAGATTTTAAATGAAATGTTTAAAATTTTCTTTCTTAAACAAATTGTTATTTATGTCTACATATTGCCTCTGTAGTGGGGGAGGGAATAATTTCTATCCCCGCAATTCCATGATTTTTCAGTTTTCCTAAACTTTCTATTCATTACCCTTTTCTTTCCAAATCATACAGGAAAATACAGAACACTGCTTTGTACTATTGGACCTTCTGTAGACCCTTCAGTGAATACCAGTTGACTCATTCAGTGCCATAACCCAAACACTATGTCCCTTGTATACATACTGTCAATTCTTACTTATTATTATTCAAGTTATGGCTCCTCTGTGTTTATATTAATTTCACTGCTATCAGTGTCAAAGGTAAATCATTAATATTGTCTCTGTTCTCTTTGTTTCCTAAATGAATTGTCCTAGGAGATTTATCAGAGCCAAATAGTATAGGTTTTTGTTAACCTTCCTGATAAGGGTATGCACAGGAACCTCAATTAGAGTGAAGAAAATTCTCAGTGATTAGATCAAATATATTGTGAGGACTTTGTTGCTGTGTGCATAGGCATTTTTTTATGAACACCTAGAAGGATTTTTTCCCAAGCATAAGTATGTCATCTTGTACACAACATCTTACTGTGTTTTTAAAGTTGCTTGAATCAGCACCTAGCTCACAGTGGATGCCTCATTATTTCTTCTTGAACTTAAATAAATTAATGAAAAGGATTTTTTATGTTTGTATTTTGTTGACCTGTATTATTTAGTATTTCTTTAGTAGAACAATTGACTATTTCAATTCTTTTAAAAATGAGGCAAAAGGTAGAATTTGACTGAATATGGTTCCATACTAATTTCATATGGTTATGCATGGGATTTTAAAATAATTTAAATTACTTTAATACCTCCCTATGTCACATTTTCATCCTCATAATCAACAGATGCCCAAGAGAGGGTTCATTATTGATATTTCATTTTAAAACTGAAGAAATTTAGCCTATTTAGGAAAACTAATGGAAAGGAGAAGAACCCATAATTGATGGACAGGCTTATGGCGATCTCATATACTAAGTGATTGCTTATTCTCATGGTTTTCACAATTTCGTATCTTACTCTGAGTAAGGCAAATTTTGAATACAAGAAGTGTAATTACATATGGCAAAAAATTATAAGAATAGAAGGACATATAATTCTAATTGAAATGCACAGGAAACAACCAAAATAACTTTATGATTCTTTATTCTGAAATAAATTAAGTGCAGCCTACCAAGAAAGTTTAGTTTCTTGTAATTCTCTTTAATGTTTTTTTGATAAACTAAAATGGAAGAAATATATAAATTGGTACCAATTTACTTATCTTCTAGGGATAATCAATAACTCCATTTGAATAGCTATCAAGCTTATAACCAGCCAATGTTGGCTTAAATTTTCATCTGCATTTCTGGTTCATTGAGTCTAGTACATATCAAGCATAAATATTCTGCTTTAACTGGCCCCTCCTCATTTTGATACTATTAGAGTATTAGAGTTCTAATTGTGTTAAAGTGTAGTTCTTGGAGGTAACAGAATAAAGAAACAAAGCAAAGCAGAAATTATACTGCTAATAAGAATACATTTATGTAATACTTTACATTTTGTAAGGAGTTATGCATGCATTTGATCTCATTTCTATACATTACACAGGACACATAATCAGATTGCTTCATTAATGAATGGAAAAGTCATTCAAAAGTCTTAAGAGAACACAAGAAAAAAGCTCAATTTGAATATATAATATTGCTGTAGTTTTACTATATGACTTATGGAAATTGTTAGTCTGAATAAGTAAAATTACTAATGTGATGAACATGCTGAATGGTAGCTTTAATGTTGCAAAGATTCTGGCATCAGAATTTCAGACAGGAGTCAATTCCAATTGTCCCTCCCACTTATTGCTACTTCTACTTACTAGCTTCATCAGCTGGCATAAGTCTCTTTACTTCTTTAAAATTCAGTTTCCTAAGGTAGATGTATACGATAATGTCTTCCCTATTTATCTCATGGGAGAATACTTAGGCACATCATTTTGTAAATTGTAAAATGTTACCTCTGAATTGGGAGTTGGACCACTAAAGTCCTACTCTGATATCTCATCCTTGCAGATAGATGACCATGGGTTCTTGAAGTATGTTAGCAGAATACAAGCTCTGACTTATCCTACTACCAAATTAGAAAGAATTAATTAGTATTGTCCATGAATGGGCTTGGTGCCTTTTATCCAAGGACCAGTTGAATTAAATTTGAATACGCTTACTGTCATGTTGGCTACTAGTTTTTGATATTTTTTTTTGTTACAAGAACTCCTTAAGACCATCTCCAGCTTTGTAGAGGAGTTATGAATTGCATCAGTGGAAGGAGTATGCACACCAAGAAATTGTAGATTCTTAGATTAGAACAATTGCTGCCATTCCTTTCCTAAAGAGTAACCTAGAAGGGCAGAACTGCTAATGTATTAATAAATTTTAAATTACGCCAGTGGTGGTTCTTGAGTAACATACTCTATAGAACAGTATTCCATTACAAGTCCATCTACTGGATTTGCTTACTGAAAGAATCATAAAGATTTCATTCAACTGATATTTATTATGTACAGTAAATGAAAATGCTTACTAGAAAAATAATGCAAGGAATAATAGTTAGTTTATTCTACTTAATCATTAATCATTCAATGTTTTGTATTTTATAGATATGTTCTTAAGATTCCATATTTTTACAGCTGCATTATTGACATATTCATTTCAATGTATATCACACGTAGTTTTTCATAAGAATATGTTTATAATGTTCCTTTTTTTCCTTCTCATAATAATTTATGTGGTCTCCCAAATATTTTAGCTTTTTAAGAAATCAATTATCACATAAAACATAACCACAGAATTTTATTGAGCATTAAATTCCATTATTAAGATATAGATTAAAATATTATAGTCAAGCACTTCACCAATCCAATGTATCTGTAATCACATCAATGTGAGTAGTCCCTCTTTTGGTGCAACTCATCCCTCCCATACCATCCTAGGAAATTGTCCTCCAACAAGCATACATATATCATGCCACATTGTACTCATCAATTATTCTATAGTACAATTACCAATACAAAAGTGTATATTTTCTGCTCTATTGATATTTTAACTATCACAGAGTCTAATGAAAGTGATAGATCAATATCCTTCGAGCTAATGAAGTGTTCATTTATAAACTTAAAATGCATTTTTTTTTGCCTTTCGATATCACAGGAGATGCCTCATTTATATTTTCATGAATGGTATTCTTAGCTTTAAAAATATTGCTAACTACTTTAGAATAATATCTTTAAAATATATTTGGCCTAAATTTGCATGCCTTTGTGTTCCTCCTGCCCCCTTTTCAAGAATTAGTTTAATAAAATATCATAGTAAACTGGCGTATTATGTACAATAATGGATATCTTAGCATGACAAAGATAGTGTAAAGTATAATAGATAATCAGGAAATGATGTTTGAAATGACCTGTGATGCCAAGAAATGACCACAGCAAGATAAAGCTATAAATACCAGGAATTTTCACCGAGATGTGTGTATAAGCCATTTTATTTAAGCTCCCTCACTTTTTGTATCATCTACTAGTGAAAGCTCAGTTGGTTTTAGAATGTTGGAAAAAGCACTATTTTTTTTGCATTATAATTCTCAACCTTAGAAGGCACCTCTGACCTGCATAGGCTTTTCTTAAATTCATGACTTTCATCATGAGCACAACCATGCAAGAAAGTGTGAATTCCTTCATGTAAATTTACTACTTCTCCTCAAAGAAATGTCTCAAAACATATGTTCAAAAAAGGGAAGATTATGTTACTACCACACTTGAAGAGCATCATCACCTCTTGGCCCAAAATTTTCATTGTATGTTTTCATTCACAAAATGCCACCACATCCCATGGTGGAATATATTTCCAGTTGTTTTGAGAGGGTAGTATTTTTGTCATAAAATTATAAGTATTGTCTTCCCTTCTGTCCTACAGCTTTCTTTAAGTAGAAGATAACAACTTATAGGATGGTGTTACTGTATGTTATCTACAAATATTTTTTTAAATGAAGATATTTTCAATATGAAATGAACAGAAGAACCTCTATAAATTTTCTTTTACCAAATGGTAAAATGTGGAGCTCAATATTGCTTGATCCAACCACAGTTCTTTTAATTAAGGAAGTTAAAACAACTTCTTCCTTCTAACCCATGTAAAGGTGTTTACATAGATAGATAGATAGATAGATAGATAGAGGGATAGATGTATATAAATATATGTATGTATTTAGGTATGTATATGTATATGTGTATGTGTATGTGTATGTGTATGTATATGTATAAGTATATGTATATGTATATCTATATGTATCTATATGTATGTGTATGTGTATGTGTATGTGTATGTGTATATGTATATGTATATGTATTGTAGATCATTTTCTTGCTTTCTCACAAAGAGTTGGCCAGGAAAAAACAGAGTAATCAAAGAATGCTGGTAAAGGCTGAATAAGAATCCTCAAACATTTTCACCACAAAGATATATATAATCCTATGTAATCCCCCCTTCCCAAAAAAAAAAAAAACAAGCAAACAAACAACAACAACAACAAAACTTGATTCCAGCATAAAAATAATTGTTCAAAAATATTACCTTTAGGGCAGAGCTAAGATGGCAGAGTGGAAAACAGAGACTTGGCAGAGCTCTCTTACTAATTCCATCAGATACCTCTAAAAAAGTAAATCTGAGCAGATTTGAGAGATGTGGAAGACACTAGAAGACAGCGTGGTAGATTTCCAACCCAGGAGAGCCCGCAACATTGATGGAATGGATCTGTGGGCTCAGAGAGAGCCGGGTATGCAGAACTGTACCTGACAACACAAGATTATGAGGAGCAGCAGAACCCAGCCAGTGGACCAGGCTGGGAGAGCTCTGAGCTTGCAGAAATAAACCATAGCAGAGTGAGAATGGGAGCAGACCTGGGGCAGAATATCCCACTACTGTGGCAAGCCCCAGGCATCTCAGCCCAGGAAGATAGTCTGTCAGAACTATGTGAGACAGCAGTGCAGAGACTGTGGCCATGGCAACAGTTACTCCTGAGGCTTTAAACCCACAGTCTAAAGGTATGAAATTCACCTTCTTGAACTTCTGGGAGGCATGATGACTGAGTAAAATGTAGGGGCTCTGGGAACACTGCCCTGGGAAAAACCCTGGAAGAGAGGATCCAGAAGTGGAAGTTCAGGATTCTTTTGGCTCAAGAGGTTGGGGAGACACTGCCCTGGGAAAAACCCTGGAAGAGAGGATCCAGAAGTGGAAGTTCAGGATTCTTTTGGCTCAAGAGGTTGGGGAGACAGGCCCCTTTCGTGGGGGTGAAAAGAGATCAGTACAGAAAAGGAGGCAACACAGCAGGCCCCATATCAGCAGACCAGTGGGAGTTCCTGAGTGGATGGTGTGGAGATAGCTAGTGGCAACATTAGAACCCCTGGCGTGTCTTCATACAGCCAGGGGAAATGGCAGACACCAGCCCAGAAAATGGCAGAGACCACCCATGCTGTAGCAAGGCCCTAGGGGAATAGAAGACTTCCAGCAGCCAGACCACCCCTCCTCCACATCTCACACCAGTAGCTTCAGTGTAACTCAGGGGAATTCAGAAAAAAACATACACCTGGCCTCCACCTTCACACACCAGCCATCTCCAGTTCAGCACTAGGTGCACAGCAGCATTATATAGCCTCTAGCTGATGAAACCAGAGGCCACAGCACACAAATCCAATTACCAGGCCTCCAGTTCCCAGCACAAGAAGCTTGAGACACAGCTCCCTAGGCCCCAGAAGCAGCAATCCACTTTAAAGGACAGGAAAAAGACAACCAACAAGAATAAACAATACAGAAAAACAGGGACCATTGATTCTTATTAGGAAAAAAGATAAGATCAAAATACCAATTCAGAAGAGGACAGCATCGATACTATATCCACATCTGCAACCTAAAAAGGGAGTATGAACTGGTCTCAAGCCCAGAAAGCATTCCTGAAAGATCTCAAGGAGGATTTTAAAAACCAAATTAGAAAGGTAAGAGAAAAATGGAAAAAAATCACTGATGAGAACAAATCTTTATAAGGTAAAATTGGTGAAATGGTTAAGGAGGTACAGAATATGACAGGAGAAAATGACTCCTGGAAAAGTAAAATTAACCAAATGGAAAAGGTGGTGCAGAAGCTAAATGAAGACAACAATTCGTTAAAAATTAGAATTATGGAAACAGAAACTCTATGAGGCATCAAGAATCAGTCAAACAAAATCAAAAGAATGAAAAAATAGAAAAAAATGTAAAATATCTCAACTGACCTGGAAAACAGATCCAGGAGAGAAAATCTAAGAATTATTGGTCTACCAGAAAGACAAGATTTAAAAAAAAGAGCCTGGACAATATCTTCCAGGAAATTATCTAGGAAAACTGCCCCTGGGTTACAAAACCAGAGATTAAAATAGTCATGGAAAGAATCCACCTATCACCTATGAAAGAGATCCCAAATCCAAGATGTCATCTCGAAAGCAGGGACTTGCATAAGGTGCCCCCCAAATCCATCCAAACACCTGTAAAATATGTCTCTGAACAAATACTAGAACTGCAGAACCCACGAAATAGCAGAGGGAAACAGGTATCCAGCCCGGGAGAGTCTGGATGATATCCAGGAAGGGTCTATCCCACAGGGCTGAGAGCAGAGGGTCACCCCAAGTGGGCCACACCAGGACAGACCAGACCCTGAGTCAGCCAGCCAAAATAGGCCTCAGGGACATGAAACAGTGAGCTGTGGCAGTTGCCAGACATCTCAACCCAAAAAAACCAAAGAGCAGGTTAGGGGGAAACTGTGGTATCGAGGTCAGAGTGGTCAGGCTACCAACTCTGGTAGTGGAGGAACTGGTGCAGCAGCAGCCATAGGAGCAGCAGGAAGCTCCTGAGGCTGCCTCCAGATCTCCAGAATCAGTGGCTTCCCAAGTCCCTGGCTCACATGGTGGGAGGAATCTAGCAGCAGATCAGAACAGGAGTTCAATGTGCAATTTGTGGGCACAAAGGCAAATTCTCTTGCTGTGCCCGGCTCAGATTTGTATTGCGGTCCTGGTTGGCAGTTCTTTGGGGAGGAGGAGTGCTGCTGTGACAGAGCCTGCGGTGACTGTAGAATAGAAGTATCTCTGAAAACAACAGTGCTTGGACCCTAAAGCTTAGGACAAAGTACCCTACTCGGCAAGCAGTCATATCCTGACAAAAGAGCTCAAGGGTCAAGTGGTGAAGAGCTCAAGGGCTGGAAACATAAACAGGCAGAAAACATGAACTCAGACACAAACTCAAACTCTAGATTCCTTTTTTGATGACAAAGAAGATGAAAATATACAGGAGACGAAGTCAACAAAGTCATAGAGCCTACATCAAAATCTGTCAAGAAAAATATGAATTGGGCTCAGGCCATGGAAGAGCTCAAAAAGGATTTGAAAAATCAAGTAAGAGAAGTAGAGGAAAAATTGGGAAGAGAAATGAAAGTGATGTGAGAAAACCATGAAAAACAAGCCAACAACTTGCTAAAGAACACCCGAAAAAATACTGAAGAAAATAACACCTTAAAAAAATAGACTAACTCAAATGCCATAGGAGCTCCAAAAAGGAAATGAGGAGAAGAATGCCTTGAAACGCAGACTTAGCCAAATGGAAAAGGGGGTCCAAAAGACCACTGAAGAAAATAACAACTTAATAATTAGATTGGAGCAAGTGGAAGCTAATGACTTGATGAGAAATCAAGCTATTATAAAACATAAGCAAAGGAATGAAAAAATGCAAGAGAATGTGAAATATCTCATCGGAAAAACCACTGACCTGGGGAATAGATCCAGGAGAGAAAATTTAAAAATTATTGGACTACCTGAAAGCCATGATCACAAAAAGAGACTAAACATCATCTTTCAAGAAACTATCAAGGAGAACTGCCCTGATATTCTAGAATTAGTGGGTAAAATAGAAAATGAAAGAATCCACAGATCACCTCTTGAAAACGATCCCAAAAAGTAAACTCCTAGGAATATTGTTGCCAAATTCCAGAGTTTCCATGTGAAGGAGCAAATACTGCAAGCAGCCAGAAAGAAACAATTTGAATATTGTGGAAACACAATCAGGATAATACAAGATCTAGCAGCTTCTACATTAAGGGATTGAAGGGCTTGGAATATGATATTCTGGAGATCAAAGGAGCTAGGATTAAAACCAAGAATCACCTTCCCAACAAAACTGAGTATAATCTGTCAAGGAAAAAATGGATATTCAATAAAATAGAAGACTTTCAAGTTTCTCAACGAAAAAAACCAGAGCTGAGTAGAAAATTTCACTTTCAAATACAAAAATCAAGAGAAGCATGAAAAGGTAAACATGAAAGAGAATTCATAATGGACTTACTAAAGTTGAACTATTATGTTTAAATCCCTACACGGAAAGATGATGTGTGTAATTCATGAGACTTTTCTCAGTTTTAGGGGAGTTGAAGGGAATATAGACATAGGATACAGGATGAGTTGAATATGAAATATCTGAAAAATGAAATAAATTTAAGGGGTGAGAGAGGAATATATTGAAAGAGGGAGAAAGGGAGAGATAGAATGGGGTAAATTATCTCACATAAAAGTGGCAGGAAAAAGCAGTTCATTGGAAGGGAAGAGGGGGCAGGTGAGGGCGAATGAGTGAAACTCTCACAGGATTTGACTTGAGGAGGGAATAACATACACACTCAATTGGGTATTTTACTCCACAGGAAAGTAAGGAGAAGGGGATAAAAAAGAGGCAATGATAGATGGGAGGGCAGATGGGGGAGGAGGTAATCAAAAGTAAACGCCTTTGAAAAGGGACAGGGTCAAGGGAGAAAACTGAATAAAGTGAGACAGGATAGGATGAAAGGAAATATAGTTAGCCTTTCACAACATAAGCATTGTGGAAGTGTTTTACATAATGATACATGTGCGATCTATGTTGAACCACTTGCCTTCCCAGGGAGGGTGGGTGGGAAGGGAAGACAGGAGAGAATTTGGAACTCAAAGTTTTAAAAGCAGACTCTTAAAAAAGTTGTTTTTTTTTTTTTTTTGCATGCAGCTGGTAAACAAGATATATAGAGAATAGGGGATAGAAATCTATCCTGCCCTACAAGAAAGTAAGGGGAAACTGGATGTGGGGGAGTGGGGTGAAAGAAAGGAGGGCTGACTGGGGAAAGAAGCAATCAGAATATATGCCATCTTGGAAAGGGGGAGGGTAGAAATGGGGATAATATTTGTAACTCAAAATCTTGTGGAAATCAATATTGAAAACTAAAATATTAAATTAAAAATATTATACAAAAAGTGCTTATTCAATATAAAAAAGAGATCCCAAATTGAAAACTCTAAGTCATATTGTGGCTAAATTTCATGATTGTTCAATCAAGGAGAAAATGCTGCAAGCAGCCAGAAAGAAACAATTCAAATATCACAGAACTACAGTCAGGATCACACAGGATTTTGCACCTTCTACATTAAAAAAAAAAACAGTGGGATTGGAATGTGATATTCTGAAAGAAAGGCAAAGGGGCTTGGACTACAAGAAAGGATCAAGTATCCCACAAAATTGAGCATAATTGTTCAGGCAAGGAGATGGACATTCAGTGAAATAGGTGAATTCCAGGCCTTCCTGATGAAAAGTCCGGGGCACAGTGGAAAATTTTATCTCCAAATACAAAACTCAAGAGGGACATAAAAAGATAGACAGGGATAAAAAAACTTGTTATTCAATAAGAGCAAATTGTCTGAATACTTATATAGGATTATATTGTTCTATATATGTTATATATATATGCATATACATATATATGTAAATCTTGAGAAAGGTATAGTTATTATGACAATTAAAATGTATATACATAGATTGAGGGTGTGAGTATAAATTAACTGATGTGATGATAAAATATAATTAAGGGGTACAAATGTATTGTTCTTGGAGAAGAGTTAAGGAAGTAGTAGAAAAGGGTTACTTACATCACATGAAGGGGCACAAACACATAGTAGAGGGAAAGAAGAGAGGGAGAAGAAGCAGTGTTTGAGCCTTACTCTCATCAGATTTGGTACGAGGAGGGAATAACATACTCTGATAAATATAGAAATCAAACTTGTACTACCGGCAGTAGGTGGGGAAAAGGGAGAGAAAAGAGTGGTGGTTAGAAGGGAGGAAAGAAGTAGTAAGGGGCAAAGGGTAAAATAAGTGATGGGGGTTAATAGGGAGGGAAAATTGAGGGAGGTGTTGGTTAAAAGCAAAACTTTTTTGAGGAGGGAAAGGGAGAATGTAGAAATAAAAGGATGAAATAGGAGGGAGAAAAGAAACATAGATAGTAATCATAACTGTGAATGTGAATGGGATGAACCCTCTCATAAAGCAGAGGTGGATAGCAGAATAAATTTAAAACCATAATCCTACAATGAGTTGTTTATGAGAAACACATTTGAATCAGGGGGATACACACAAGGTGAAGGTAAAAGGCTGGAGGAGAATATTTTATGCTTCAGCTGAAGTAAAAAGCAGGAGTAGCAATATTAATCTCATACAAATGAAGAGTAAAAATAGGTCTAATTAAAATAGATAAGTAAGGAAATTATATACTGCCACAAGGCACCATAGACAATGAAGTAATATCATTACTTAACATATATGCGCCATGTGGTGTAGCATACAAATTCTTAGAGCAGGAGTTGAGGGAGTTACAGGAAGGAATAGACAGCAAAAGTATACTAGTGGGGGACCTGAACCTCTCCCTCTCTGAAACTGGCAAATCTAACCTGAAAATGAACAAGAAAGAAGTTAAGGAGGTGAATAGAATTTTGTACAAGGTAGATATGATAGACCTCTGGAGAAAACTTAATGGGGATAGAAAGGAATGTATGTCTTTTTTTCTCAGCAGTATATGGCACATACACAAAAACTGACCATTTACTAGAGCATAAAAACCTGACCATCCAGTACAGGAAGGCAGAAATAATCAATGCGTCATTGTTGTAATAAAATGTAATAAAAAATTATTTGTAATAAAGGACCATGGAAAAACAAACTAAAAATTAATCAGAAACTAAATAATCTAATCCTAAAGAATGAGTGGGTCAAAGAACAAATCATAGAAACAATCAGTAACTTCATTCAGGAGAATGACAGTAATGAGAAAACATACCAAAAGTTGTGGGATGCAGCAAAAGCCGTTCTTAGGGAAAGTTTTATATCTCTAAATGCTTACATGAATAAAATAGAGAAAAAGGAGACCCATTAATTGGGCATGCAATTAAAAAAGCTGGAAAAAGAACAAATTGAAAATCCCAAATTAAATACCAAATTAGAAATACTGAAAAGCAAAGGAGACCTTAATATAATTGAAATCAGGACAAATACTGAACTAATAAATAAAACTAAGAGCTGGTTTTGTGTTTAAAAAACAAAACAAAACAAAACAATAAAATTGATCGACCATTGGTTGATTTGATTGAAAAAAAGAAAGAAGAAAACCAAATTGCCAGAATCAAAAAAGAAAAGGGTCAATTCACCTCCAATGAAGAGGAAATTAAAACAATAAGTAGGAATTATTTTGCCCAATCATATGCCCATAAATTTGACCATCTTAGGGAAATGGATAAATATTTACAAAAATATAAATTGCTCAGGTTAACAGGAGAGCAATCGAAAACCTAAGTAATCCCATATGAGAAAAAGAAGTTGAGCAAGGCATCAAGGACTTTCCCAGGAAAAAATCTCCAGGGCCAGATGGATTTACCTGTGAATTCTACCAAACATATAAAGAACAATTAATTCCCACACTTTATAGACTACTTGGGAAAACAGTTGAAGAAGGAGTCCTACCAAATTCTTTTTGTGACACAAATGTGGTACTGATACCTAAACCAGGAAGTCAAAACAGAGAAAGACAATTATAGAACAGTCTCCAAAATGAATATTGACGCAAAAAATTAAATAAAATATAAGCCAAAAGATTGCATCAACTTCTCATGAGAATAATACAATATGACCAGGTAGGATTTATTCTAAGAATGTAGGGCTGGTTCAGTATTAGGAAAACTAACTGCAAAATTGATCATATCAAGAAAAAAAAACTAGCTGAAACCATATTATTATGTCAATAGATGCAGAAAAAGCATTTGACAAAACACAACACCCATTCCTAATAAAAACACTAGAAAGCATTGGAAAATTATAAATAACATCTACCTAAAATCGTGAAAAAACATTATATGTAATGGCGATAAGCTAGATGCATTTCCAATAAGATCAGGAGTGAAACAAACATGTCTATTATCAACCAGTTATTCAATTTGATAGTAGAAATGTTAGCTTTAGCAATAAGAAAAGAAAAAGAAATTGAAGGAATTAGAATAGGCAAAGAAGAAACTAAGTTATTACTCTTTGCAGATGATATGATGATTTACTTAGAGAATCCTAGAGAATCAAGTAAAAAACTACTTGAAATAATAAATAACTTAACAAAGTTGCAGGATGTAAAATAAAACACACATCAATCCTTGACATTCCTATATATTACTAACAAAACCCAACAATAAGAGATATAAAGAGAAATTCCATTTAAATTTACTGTAGACACTATAAAATATTTAGGAGTCTATCTGCCAAGACAAACCTAGAACCTATATGAACACAATTACAAAACACTTTTCGCACAAATAAAGTCAGATCTAAATAAATGGAAAATCATCAATGGTTCATGGTTAGGCCTAACTAATACAATAAAAATGACAATTTTGCCTAATTAATTAACTTATTCAGTGCCATACCAATCAAACTATCAAAAATAATTTTATAGAGCAGGATAAAATAATAACAAAATTCATTTGGAAGAATAAAAGGTTCATGTTATCAAGGAAATTAATGAAAAGAAATACTAGGGAAGGTGGCCTAGCTAAACCCAATATTAAACTGTAGTATAAAGAAGCAGTCATCAAAACTACTTGGTACTAGGGGCATCTAGGTGGTGCAGTGAGTAGAGCACTGGCCCTGGAGTCTGGAGGACCTAAATTCAAATCTGGCCTCAGACACTTGACACATTTACTAGCCATGTGACCTTGAGAAAGTCACTTAACCCCAATTGCCCTGCAAAAATTTTTAAAAAAATGAATTTTTTTTAATTATTTCTTTTGCTTTTAAATTTTTTTTCCTCATCCTTTTTTATCTATTTATTTAACATATTTAGTTTTCAGCATTGATTTTCACAAGAGTTTGAATTACAAATTTTCTCCCCATTTCTACCCTCCCCCCCACTCCAAGATGGCATATATTCTGGTTGCCCTGTTCTCCATTCTGCCCTCCCCTTTATCACCCCCCCTCCCCTCTCATCCCCTTTTCCCTTCCTTTCTTGTAGGGCAAGATAAATTTCTAAGCCCCATTACCTGTGTATCTTATTTTCTAGTTGCATGCAAAAACTTTTTTTTTTTTGTTTATGAACATCTGTTTGGAAAAACCTTGAGTTCCAAATTCTCTCCCCTCTTCCCCTCTCACGCACCCTCCCTAAGAAGTCAAGCAATTCAACATAGGCCACATGTGTATCATCAGGTATAACCCTTCCACAATACTCAGGTTGTGAAAGACTAACTATATCTTGCTCCTTCCCCACACATCCTGCTTTATTGACTTTTCTCCCTTGACCCTGTCCCCTTTCCAAAGTGTTTGTTTTTGATTACCTCCACCCCCATCTGCCCTCCCCTCCATCATCCCCCCCTTTTATTTTTTTTATCTTCCTCCCTCTTCTTTCCTGTGGGGTAATATACCCAATTGAGTATGTATGGTATTCCCTCCTCAGGCCAAATCTGATGAGAGCAAGATTCACTCATTCCCCCCTCACCTGCCCTCTCCCCTCCTCCCACAGAACTGCTTCCTCTTGCCACCTTTATGAGAGACAATCCACCCCATTCTATCTGTCCCTATCTCCCTCTCTCAGTATGTTGCTCTCTCATCCCTTAATTTGATTTTGTTTCTTTTTGATATCTTCCCTTCATCTTCAACTCACCCTGTGTCTGCTTTCTCTCTCTCTTTCATATATATATATATACACACACACACACACACACACACACACACACACACACACACACACACACAGATATATACATACATACACATTCACTTATATATATATATATATATATATATACATAAATATATATATATATGCATATTCCCTTCAGCTACCCTAATACTGAGGTCTCATGAATCATACATGTCATCTTTCCATGTAGGAATGTAAACAAAACAGTTCAAATTTAGTAAGTCCCTTGCAGTCTCTGTTTCTTGATTACCTTTTAATGCCTCTCTTGATTCTTGTGTTTGAAAGTCAAATTATCTATTCAGTTCTGGTCTTTTCACTGAGAAAGCTTGAAAGTCCTCTATTTTATTGAAAATCCATATTTTGCCTTGGAGCATGATACTCAGTTTTGCTGGGTAGGTGATTCTAGGTTTTAATCCTAGCTCCATTGACCTCCAGAATATTGTATTCCAAGCCCTTCAATCTCTTAATGTAGAAGCTCCCAGATCCTGGGTTATTCTGATTGGGTTTTCACAGTACTCAAATTGTTTCTTTCTGGCTGCTTGCAGTATTTTCTCCTTGATCTGGGAGCTCTAGAATTTGGTGACAATAATCCTAGGAGATTTCTTTTTGGGATCTATTTGAGGAGGCGATCGATGGATTCTTTCAATTTCTATTTTGCCCTGTGGCTCTAGAATATCAGGGCAGTTCTCCTTGATAATTTCTTGAAAGGTGCTATCTAGGCTCTTTTTTTTGATCATGGCTTTCAGGTACTCCAACAATTTTTAAATTATCTCTCCTGTATCTATTTTCCAGGTCAGTGGTTTTTCCAATGAGATATTTCACATTGTCTTCCATTTTTTCATTCCTTTGGTTCTGTTTTATAATATCTTGATTTCTCATAAATTCACTAGCTTCCACTTGCTCCAATCTAATTTTTAAAGTAGTATTTTCTTCAGTGGTCTTTTGGACCTCCTTTTCCATTTGGCTAATTCTGCCTTTCAAGGAATTCTTCTCCTCATTGGCTTTTTGGAGCTCTTTTGCCATTTGAGTTAGTCTGTTTTTTAAGGTGTTGTTTTCTTCAGTGTATTTTTCAGTATTTTTTTTGGGTCTCCTTTAGCAAGTCATTGACTTGTTTTTCATGGTTTTCTTGCATCCTTCTCATTTCTCTTCCCAATTTTTCCTCTACTTCTCTAACTTGCTTTTCCAAATCCTGTTTGAGCTCGTCCATGGCCTGGGACCAGTTCATGTTTTTCTTGGAGGCTTTTGTTGTAGGCTCTATGACTTTGTTGTCTTCTTTAGGCTGTATGTTTGGGTCCTCTTTCTCACCAAAGAAAGAATCCAAAGTCTGAGACTGAATCTGGGTGTGTTTTCACTGCCTGGCCACATTCCCAACCAACCAACTTGACCCTTGAGTTTTTCGGTGGGGTATGACTGCTTGTAGACTAACGAGTTCTATGTTCCACGTTTGTGGGGGGAGGTTCCAGCTCTGTCACACCAGCACTACTTCTTCCCCAAGAACCCCCAACCCGGACTGGGCTTGTATCTTCAGCAGGCTCTGTACTCCTGCTCTGATCTGCCACTTAATTCCTCCCATCAGTTGGGCCTGGGGCCAGAAGCAGAAGCCGCTGTAGCTGCCCCACCTCCACTGCCCCTGGGGCTGGAAGCGGAACCACAAACTCCTTCCACTCCTGCAGCTTTTCCCACTAACCTTCTCTGCAGTCTTTGGTGTTTGTGGGTTGAGAAGTCTGGTAACTGCCGCAACTCACTGATTCAGGGTGCTAGGGCCCCCTCCGCCTGGCTCCTGATCTGGTTGGTCCCCGCCGCTCAGGCTGGGCTCTGCTCCACTCCATTCCCAGCTCCCAGCTCCATGTGGGATAGACCTCACCCAGAGACCATCCAGGGTGTCCTGAGCTGCAGCCCTGCTTCCCTCTGCTGTTTTGTGGGTTCTGCCATTCTAGAACTGGTTCAGAGCCATTTTTTATAGATTTTTGGAGGGACTCAGCGGGGAGCTCAAGCTGGTCCCTGCTTTCCAGCCACCATCTTGGCCTCACCCCCCAAAATGAAATTATTAAAAAAAAACTACTTGGTACTGGCTAAGAAACAGAACAGCAGATCATTGGAATCAGTTAGGTACACAAGACACAGTAGTAAACAACCACAGCAATCTAATCTATGTTAAGAATTCACCATTTCACAAAACCTCCTGAGAAAACTGGAAAATAGTATTGCATAAACTGGGCATAGAACAATATCTTACAGCATATACCAAAATAAAGTCAAAAAAGGTTTCATGATTTAGGTATAAAGGCTGCTACGATAAGTAATTTGGGAGGGCAAGGAATAGTTTACCTGTCAGATTTATGGAGAAGGGAAGAATTCATGACAAAATAAGATATAGAGAACATTACAAAAAGCAAAATGGATAATTTTGAGTATATTAAATTGAAAAGTTTTTGTACAAAGTCAATGCAACAAAGATTAGGAGGAAAGCAGAAAATTGGGAATGAATCTTTACAATCAGTATCTCTGATAAAGATCTCATCTCTAAAATATACAGGGAACTGAGTCAAATTAATTGAATAGAAGTCATTCCACAATTGAGAAATGGTCAAAGGATATGAACATGCAGTTTTCAGAGGAAGAAATTAAATATATCTATAGTCATATGAAAAATGCTCTAAATCACTGTTGATTAGAGAAATGCAAATCAAGACAACTCTTAGGTACCACATTTCTCCTCTCGGATTGGCTTACATGACAAAACAGGAAAATCATAAATGCTAGGGAGGATTTGGGAAAATTGCAATATTTTTACATTATTGGTGGAATTGTGAACTGATCCAGCCATTCTGGAGAGCAATTTGGAGCTATGCACAAAGGGCTATAAAAATATGCATACCCTTTGACCCAGCAGTACCACTTCTAGAGCTGTATTCCAAAGAGATCACACAAGTGTGAAATGGACTAGTATGTACAAAAAATGTTTATAGCAGCTCTTTTTGTGGTGGTAAATAATTGGAAATCAAGGGGATGCCCATCAATTGGGGAATGGCTAAACAAATTGTGGTATATGCATGTAATGGATTACTATCATGCTTAAAGAAATAAAGAGCAGATGGACTTCATAATAACCTAGAAAGACTCAGTATATATTTATGCTGAGTGAGGGGAGCAGAACTGGGAGACCATTATACATGATTACAGACACACAACTTTGATACATTTGGATGTTCTCGTCAAGACGAGGTTCAAAGACAGCTCCGAAAGACTCATGATGGAAAAACCTATCCACATCCAGAGAAATAATTATGGAGTCTGAATGCAGATTGAGGCAAAATATCTGTTCTCTTTTTTGGTTTTTCATTCATTCTTTTTTGGTTTTGTTTCTTCATTCTCAAAATTCATTGCCTTGGTTACAATTCTTTACAACTTGACTATTATGTAAATAATTTTAATGTGAAAGTATATGTAGAACCTATACCTGATTACGTGTTGTCTTGGGGGTTAGCAGGGAGGAGAAGGAATGCAATAAAATTAGGGCCTCAAAAACCTGTGGAACTAAGTGTTGTCAAGTAAAAACAAAAAAAAAATTGAAAACAAATAAATAAAAATAGAAAAAAATAAAAAATATTACCTTTAATAATTTTCTTAAACTATACAGAACCAAAAAACATTTGAAAATGCCAAAAAAACCCTTCTGATATTTAATGTAAGTGTTTGTGTGTAAGGGGAGTGGTAGGAAAAGTGATAGATTTTAAATCAGAGGACCGGGGTTTGGTTCTAGGCCATGTCATTTTCTATCTGTGTGGCTTGGGGCAAATGAGTTAACTTGGGGTGGGAGGTGGGCAGGGCTTAATTTCTTCATATGTAAAATGAAAGGTTTCTAGCTCTATATTTTGAACTTTATGTACCTAAGAATGATAAATTGTGTGATTCAGATGAAAGATCACTAGATTTGAGGTCAGAGGATATAAGTTGATACTGTAACCCTGCTCCTCATGCATTCTTTCAGCATGCAAACATCAATTGACTCCTCAGCCTATTTTTCCACTCTAAAATGAAAAGGTTGGCAGAGATAACCACTGAGTTCCCTTCAAATTCTAAATCTATAATTCTGTGATCTTTTTGATGAGGCGATATCACAAAACATTATTTAGCTTAACTTGCCCTCTGTATTGATGAGTTTTAACACTGTGCACACACATTCTTAGCTTTAATGTTGAAATTCTTTGAATATGCCTTAGGTGTTCTTTGTGATGAAAACTAACTGAAAAGATATCTATCAACTACCTGCTGTGTAGCAAAGCATTTTTGGTTGGAGGGGAGAGGACATGGTTTAGGATACATATAAGAATAAACTAAGACTCTGCAATTATGGTGAAATTTAAAGAAATCATTTTATCAAGCACATCCAAATTCTCCTATGAATTAATACATCAATGAAGGGTAAGGATGGGGTGCTTGATGCATATGTGACTTGCCCAGGGTTACACAGATAGTAGGTATCAGAATCAGGAAGAGTGAATCCAACTCTTTCTGACTTACAGCCTTATAGTCAATTAACTGTTCATTGCATGCTTCTAATTAATTCTTACTTTTATTAATGACATGTAATATTCCATATTAAAATTTTAGCAGCAGTATTTTATACTCACAAGACATGTATCATTTTAATTGCTTTTCCTTACACTAACAATCAGTAGAATCAGAGTAATTGTTAACAAAACCATAGAAGTAGTCATTCCCTTCACAAAAGCTCCAACTGATGTCATACATTGAAGGTTTGCAAAATACTGTCCTCACAACAAACTTGGGAAGTGGCTACATGACCCTGGACAAGTCACTTCTATTTGGCTTAATTTCTTCATCTGTAAAGTTAGGATAAAAATATCATTTACTTCCCAAGGGATGTGTTATGAGAATCAAATGAAAAAAACTTATAAAGCACTTTGCAAACTTTAAAGTTCTATATGAATGTGGTTATTAGTATTACCATTATTATTATTGCTACTATTATGGCAATAAAAATCCTAATCTTTTGTTCATTATTGCTGGTCCTTAGTTCTTGAGGAGGACTGTGACATTAGGAAGGTGATGTAATGACTTGCAAGTTAATTGGATTCAAGTGAGGGAAGGCTGTGCAGAGTCAGCAAACTCACTCTCTCCTCCAGAGCCAACTGTATCCAGGGTCAAGATACAGATGAGGTCCCCTGGAGGTGGTCCAGGATACAGTGAGAGACCTTGCCCTTTTTAAGCTAAGGTCTAACCCAGGTTTCAGTTTGATAGAGGTAATGCCCATTCAGTGATTAAGAGAAGGCAAGAAGTAAGGCAAAAGATGACTTCTTTTACCTTCTCAAGGAAAAATTAATTTAGGAGGGAAAGATACGTGTATCCCAAAGATGAAGAAACAGAGGCTTGGAATGATTTAGTGACTTGCCAAGGGTCCTCCAACTAGCAAAGTTCAGGGCTAATATTAAAACCTAAAGGCTTTTTTTAACTTCAAGTAATTCTTTCCTTATTGTTTCATGGCTGAAGGAACTACGAAACATAAAATAATTAACTTACATGATGTCCCATTGCCAATCTTTGCTGAATCTACAAATCTGCAAAGCCTTTTGCAAGCCTTTCTTGTGGCACAAACGAACAAATTTGTGTACTACTGCTGTCTCTTTAGTTGAAAAGCTTAGAAAGTAGCTAATACAGCTCCAATCTATTCATGAATTAATTTACAGAATTAAGATCATTATACTTTGTTAAGATGTTGTGATACTTTAATCATCCTATAAATTGGTTATAAAGGAACTCCATAAGTTTCCATGGTAGTCCTTGTTAAGTTGTGTCTGATTCTTCATGATGCTCTATAAGCTTTCCTTTCTTTCTTTTTAAACATATTTCCACATTAGTCATGTTGTGAAAGAAGAAATCAGAACAAAAGGGAAAAACCATGAGAAAGAAAAACAAAAAACAACAAAAGAAAGAGAAAATAGTATACTTTGATCTGCATTCAGACTCCTTAGCTCTTTCTCTGGATGTGGTTAGCATTTTCCTTGTGAGTTTTTTTAAAATTGTCTTAGATCATTGCATTGCTCAGAAGAGCTGAGTCTAACAAGGTTGATCATCCATCATAGAATGTTGCTGCTCCTATAGAGAGTGTAGTCCTGATTCTGCTCAATTCACTTAGCATCAGTTCATGAAAAGCTTTCCAGGTTTTACTGAAGTTTACCTGCATACCATTTCTTATGGAACAACAGTATTCCATTAAATTCATATAACACATCTTGTTCAGCCATTTCCCAATTGATGGGCATCCCTACGATGTCCGATTCTTGGCCACCCCAAAGAGAGCTACTATAAATATGTTTGTACGTGTGTGTCCTTTCTTTCCATATGATCTCTTTGGGATCTCTTTCCATATCATCTAAAAGTGGTTTTTCTGAGTCAAAGGGTATGCAAAGTTTTATAGCCCTTTGGGCTATAAATTGTTCTCTACAATGTCTGGATCAGTTCACATCTCCACCAACAATGAATTAGTGTTGAATTTGTCCCACATCTTCTTGAATATTCATCATTTTTTCAGTTTTGTCATGTCAGCCAATCTCATACATATGGTACCACAGAGTTGATTCAATTTGCACTTCTCTAATCAACAGTGATTTAGATCATTTTTCCATATAAGTATACATAGCTTGATACCTATACCTATACCTTGATACTTATATGTGTATATATATATATATATATATACATATATATATATATGTGTGTGTGTGTGTGTGTGTGTGTGTGTGTGTATCTATATCTATATCTATATATCTATCTATCTATCTATCTATCTATATATATATATATACACATAGCTTGAATACAGGAGCAGCAGAGGTGGTGCAGCACAGAACTCCAGCTGCAGTTGCTTCTGGCCCCAGGCCCACCTGGTGGGAGGAATTAAGTGGCAGATCCCAGAGGGAGTGCAGAGCCAGCTTAGATCTGAGTCTAGTCCAGGTTGGTGGTTCTTGTGGGAGGAGGAGTGCTGGTGTGGAAGAGATTGCTGTGTAGAAATAGCTCTGCAAACAACAGCACAGCTCTTCAAGCTTGGAACAAAGTACTCTCTACTCTACAAGTAGTCATAGAATGACGAAAAACTCAAGGGTCAAGTACATTGTCTGGGAACATGGCCAGGCAGCTAAAACAGACTCAGATTCAGACTCAGACTTTGGAATCTTTCTTTGGTGACAAAGAAGACCAAAACATACAGCCAGAAGAAATCACCAAAGACAAAGAGCCTACATCAAAAGCCTCCAAGTAAAACACAAACTGGTCTCAGGCCATGGAAGAGCTCAGAAAGGATTTGGAAAAGCAAGTTAGAAAAGTAGAGCAAAAATTGGGAAGAGGAATGAGAGTGATGTAAGCAAACCATGAAAAACAAGCCAATGACTGCCTAAAGGAGTCCCAAAGAAATATAGAAGAAAATAATACCTTAAAAATAGACTACCTCAAATGGCAAAAGAGCTCCAAAAAGCCAATGAGGCAAAGAAAGTCTTGAAGGGCAAAATTAGCCAAATGGAAAAGGAGGTCCAAAAGTCCACAGAAGAAAAATTAGACTGGAGCAAGTGGAAGCTAGTGACTTTATGAGAAATCAAGATATTATAAAACACAACGAAAGGAATGAAAAATTGGAAGACCAAGTGAAATATGTCATTAGAAAAAACACAGACCTGGAAAAGATTTACAGCAGAGATAATTTAAAAATTATTGGACTACCTGAAAGCCATGATCACAAAAAGAGACTATATATCATCTTTCAGGAAATTATTAAGGAGAACTGCCCTGATATTCTAGAGCCAGAGGGTAAAATAGAAATTGAAAGAATTCACTGATTGCCTCCTGAAAAAGATACCAAAAAGAAAAATCCTAGGAATGTTGTCACCAAATTCCAGAGCTCCCAGATCAAGGAGAAAATACTGCAAGCAGGCAGAAAGAAACAATTTGAGTATTGTGGAAACACAATTAGTTTAATTCAAGATCTAGCAGCTTCCACATTAAGGGATCAAAGGGCTTGGGATATGATATTCTGGAGGTCAATGGAGATAGGATTAAAACCAAGAATCACCCACCAAATGAAACTGAGCATAATGCTCCAAGGCAAAATATGGATTTTCATTAAAAAAGAGGACTTTCAAGCTTTCTCAGTGAAAAGACCAGAGGTGAACAGAAAATTTGAATTTCAAACACAAGAATCAAGAGAAGCGTGAAAAGGTAAACAAAAAAGAGGAATCATAAGTGACTTACTAAAGTTGAACTGTTTTGTTTACATTTCATGAGACCTCAGTAATATGGTGGTTGAAGGTAATATACATATACATATATATGTAAGTATATATATATACACATATATGTATATATGCATATTTATATACAACAAACACACACATGTATGTATGTGTGTATATATACATATATGTATATTTGTACATGTATATATATACTATACACACATATACATATATATATATATATATATGTATATGTATATATGTATATAGCCAGAGGGAACAGGTTGAGTTGAATATGAAGGGATGATATCTAAAAAATCAAATTAAGGGATGAGAGAGTAATATATTGAGATAGGGGGAAAGGGGAGACAGAATGGGGTAAATTATCTCACATAAAAGTGGCCAGAATAAGCAGTTCTCTAGGAAGGGAAGAGGGGGCAGGTGAGGGGGGAATGAGCAAATCTTACTCTCATTGGATTTGACCTGAAGAGGGAATAACATACACACTCAATTGGGTATCTTACCCCACTGGAAAGAAGGAGGAAGCAGATAAAAAAGGGGGTATGATTGAAGGGAAACCAAATGGGGGAGGAGGTAATAAAAAACAAATACTTTTGAAAAGGGACAGGGTCAAGGGAGAAAATTGAACAAAGGGGGATAGGATAGGAAGAAGCCAAATATAGATAGTCTTTCACAACATGAGTATTGTGGAAGGGTTTTACATAATGATACCTATGTGACCTATGTTGAATTGCTTGCCTTTTTAGGGAGGGTGAGTGGGGAGGGAAGAGGGGAGAGAGTTTGGAATTCAACCTTTTAAGAAACAGATTTTCAAAAAAAATAGTTTTTGCATGCAACTAGGAAATAAGATATACAGGCAATGGGGCATAGAAATCTATCTCGCCCTACAAGAAAGTAAGGGAATAGGGGATGGGGGGGAGTGGGGTGACAGAAGGGAGGGCTGACTGGGGAATGGGAAAACAGAATATATGCCATCTTGGAGTGGGGTTAGGGTAGAAATAGGGAGAAAATTTTAATTCAAACTCTTGTGAAAATCAATGCTGAAAAATAAAATATTAAATGAATAAATACAAATGAAACAAAAAAAATATGAAAATGTAACTGTGTTCTCTGTATGTTTTAGAAATGAGGCCTGTATCAGAGATATTGGCTGTAAAAATTGTTTCACAGTTCTATGCTTCCCTTCTAATCTTGGTTACTTTGGCTTTGTGCAAATCCTTTTTAATTCAACGTAATCAAAATTATCCATTTAGCATTTCATGACTTTCACTATCTTTTGTTTGCTCATAAATCCTTCCCTTCTCCATAAATCTGAACAGCTAAACTGTTCCTTTCTCTCATAATTTACTTATAGTTTCACCCTTTACATCTAAATTATGTACCCATTTTGACCTTATCTTCATATACCATGTAAGATTTTGGTCTATGCCTAGTTTCTCCCATAGCATTTTCCAGTTTCTTAAATAGGGAGTTCTAATCCCAGGATCTGGTGTCTTTGGGTTTATCAAACAGTAGATTACTATAGTCATTGACTACTGTGTCTTGCAATTTTATTGCATCTGTATCTTTTATTCATTTATATTGTTGCAGCCATGTGTGTTCTTCTTGGTTTTACTTTCTTCATTCTACGTTATTTCATACAAGTCTTTTTATGATTCTCTGAATTCTTCGTATTGGTAGAATCATAGATCTAGAGGTGGAAGGAACCTAAGACACGTAGTTCAACCTTCCTTTCAAAAGTGAAAGTTCAGGGCCCTCTTGCCTTCACACTACTTCACTGATGATCTCATCAAGACTACTGGACTACTGTGTCCAGTGCATTAAGCAAACAGAGATTAAGTGACTTGTCCAGTGTCATACAGCTAGTTTGAGACCAGATTGGTTAACTAAGATCCTCCTAACTCCAGGACCAATTCTGTATCTACTTATCCATCTAGTTGCACATTAAATTAGTAGTGTTATCAAGTCCAAGATTGAATATCTTACTTTTTTCAATGCCATTTTAAGCCCCTTTAGTTCCTGAAAAGAGCCACAATAATTTCTCCACATATATATGGGAAGATTTTCAAAGATTCAGGTACTTAGGACCTAAACCAGGCTAATCTCCACTGAGAAGACAAAGTACAGTAAGCAGAGTGGGGCATTTCTATTTATCAAAGTGGAAAGCATGGCAGGGTGCCTACCTTTATAGAGGAGGAGAAAAGATTCCTTACAATTTTATTTTTTTGTCTTTGGAGCCAAATTATATACCCCAGAAGATGTGGAAGCTACATAAAAATGTCAAGAAGAACATGTGTTTAGGGAGTAGGGGCAGAAAAGCCTCTTCTTTTTTTGTTTTCTTCTTTTTAAGTATTATCAATTTTTTTGTCAACACCATGAATGCTGCTTTGAATTCCCTATTTCAACAGAAATGAATGGAATGTTTATGTAGTCTTGAACTGTAATGGTATGGCATGTGAAACTTCTTGCTAATGACATAATTGGTCTGGTATTTATGTGTAAAATATTTATGAAACAGGATGATTTTAAGGCCTACTTTCAGAATGAGGAAAGGAGACTGGATGCACTTAGAATTCTCCTTTTGTGTAAGTGTTCTGGCACCAGGGGCTGGCTGATAATCAGGTACTGGCTAGTAATCACTGTTTTTATTTTCTGGTATCAGCTTTTTGCACTTCCTTGAACAAGTAGATAATTTTTAAAATATTTTTTCTTTAAAAACTAGGGTTCCTTGATCTTCCAGGAGAGGCTAGAGGAATGAAAAGAAACAGCTTGGTTGATTAGAAGTGAAGCAAAAGTGTCCCCAAGTAATTTCACCTTAAATTCTAAAGTAGTGGTTCACAAAGTAAATCACCACTCTGTATGTCTTTTAATTTCTCTTTACACATTTCAAATATGTACAAGTAAAAAAATAAGTTTTAGAAAAGGAAATAGGACAAAATATTCTAGAGTCTTCTTGTTTGTTGTGTTTGCTTGTTTCACAAAGCTTCCTTCAGATCAAGTTCATGTTCCTGCCAAAAATATCTTGAGAAATTATCAGTGGAATTTGATATCTTGGATTATACTAAAAAAAAAAACCACTTAACTGATTGCCAATCAACTCATCTCATTTCCCAAATCCTGCCATTTAAAATATTAATAAATTACATTTTGAAAGATGAGATATTTTCCAACACATGAGTAAAGAATCTAAATATAGCAACACTTCCCCTCCCAAAAATTACTATCCCAAAGAATGGAGGTGTGTATAATTCAACTTTGTCAGTATGGTACTAGCATTAAATGTTGTATTTGGAAACAATTTTATTGCATCTACATCTTGTATTTATTTATATTGTCACAGCCATGTGTATTGTTCTTTTTGGCTTTACATTCTTCACTCTACATTATTTCATACAAGCCTTTTTATGATTCTCTGAATTCTTCGTATTGGTAGAATCATAGATCTAGAGGTAGAAGGAACCTAAGAAGCCACATAGAAAATTGGGGGCCATCTTCTCTTCTTCCTTCATGCTACTTCACTGATTATCTCATGAACTCTCATAGATTTAAATATGGTCTCTATGTTGATGAGTCTCAAACAAGCTGTTCTTCTCCAACCTCTCTACTAACTTTCAATCTTGCAAAACCAACTGCCTTTCAGAAATATTGAACTGGATGTTCAGTAGATATCTTAAACCCAACATGTCTAAAACAAAAGTTATTATCTTTCCCCCTAAAGCCCCCATCCACTTTCCCATTGTTGTTGTTCATCTTTCCTTTTTGAAGATGAGCAGTATCATGATGGGGTAATATTTTGATATGTACGTGAATTAGATTTGTGAAGCAGAGTTGCACAAAGTTGTCAGCCTGACTCTGTCTTCCAGAGTCATTGAAGTCCAATGACAAGACAAAAGTTAGGATGACTGGTGATGTCCTCGATGCAGTGATGACCTTGTCTACTTCAATGTCTCACCAAGCTCTATGCACTCCATAGTACCTGCTTCACCTGCTTTCATGCCCATTGCAACAACTTGTTCCCATCCAATTATTCTGCTAGCAGAAGTCTTCTCATGCTTGGGGTAGACATCCCCCTAACATACCATTTGAAGCTTGTCAGTTACACTCAGACTCTCAACCTGAGCCCATTTGCTGAGACAATTTACTGAGGTGTGGCTGCTGTGCATGGTACAGTCACATGGTAGTCACAGGTGAAAGCTGGGTGAAGGAGAACACCAAAGATAGATGACAGCACTGAAAATGGCTTGACAAGCCCTCATACCAGAGGTGCTAGTCCTCCCTGAACACTGCATGTATAGTACTTTCCCATTAATGTAGAGGATAATACCATCCTACTCCTCCCTCAGGCTATAAACCTAAGGTATCATCCTCAATTCAATCTTTTGCCAAGACGTGTGTAGCAACAATCTTGCTAACAGCTACTGTGACTGTGTAAGACCAACAACAATCAGCACACAGAAGGCTGCTAACACAGGTTCTTTGGTCTGCTTTTCTAAGGACAGCAGCTTTAAGGGGTTAACAATCTCAGTTTAATTAAACATATATATATCATTAACTTAGTTCAGGGGGAAAAGATCATCTCCCTGAAGTTCAAGGCAAATACAAACAGAAATTACAAATATCAACAGATAGCCCTTGTCTGATTCAAATCACAATTCATAGTTACCAGAGAAGCACCAACATCTATGTGTCCGTGTTACAAAGTCGGGGGCAGGCAGGGTTCAATGGCTTTGGCTTCACCAGAGTCTTGTCACCCACATTCCTTCAGTGAGTGTTGAACACAAACCTCAGATCTTAGATACCCGTCTCAGGATCCTGGAACACCTGATTACCTCAGTGCTAGAAGTACTCAAACAAAGACCAGTGAAAAGTTACATTTAGGGTGTGGAAAAGTTAGTTAATCCCTAGTATCACCATTTACAGGGTTTCCAGTCAATGACTCCCAATTGTCTTAGTGCTGAGAAATATTCCAAGACAAGATCCCTCTTTACCAGCCCCATTCAGACAAAGGCTAGAATCATTAAAGGCACTTAAGAGAAAAACAGCAAAAAACCCCACCCTGATTACCACTACAACCCATCAATTTCACATTTATAACATTGCTCTAATATCTTCCTTCCTCTGAAATAGCAAGCACTCTACTACAAGTCCTCATCACCTCATGTTTAAACTCTTCAAATAACTTGCTGCTTGGTCTTCCTGCCTTAACTCTCTCTCCACTTCAAGCTATTCTCCTTTCAGTCTTTAAGGTGATTTTCATAAAGCTTAGATTTGACACACACTATTTGATCCAGTGATACTGGCTTCCTTATTGGTCTGGGAGCAAAACACTCCATCTCTCAGCTCTGGGCATTTTCTCTGGGGATCTTCCACCCCACCTCTGCCAGCTGACTTTGTTGGCTCTCTTTAAGTCCTAACTAAAACCCCATCTTTTAAAGGAAACCTTTTCCATCTCCACTTAATTCTGTTTCATTCCCCGTTAATTATCTCCTATTCATTCTGTATTTGGTTTACTGGTATATATGTATTTATTTGCCCTGTCCCTTATTAGATTGCAAGTTCCTTGAGAAAAGGGGCCATTCCTTACATCTTTTTTTGTACATGCTGCACTTTCTTCAAGTTATTCACTATATCCCTTGATATTATTGCCTCTTTATTTCTCCAAATAAATTTATCATTTTTTTTTATTCTATAACATATAACCTTGTTAAATTGGTTGGAATACACAATATCTGTAGAACAATTGTAGTAGTATCATCATTTGTACTCTGGTATTATATACTGGCCATGTAAATTTCCCTGTTTTTTTTCTCTAATTTATGTAAAAATATTTTTGTATTATTATTTAAGTATTCATTATATCTGTATTGGTAGGTTATTTTCCAAATATTTTATGCATTTTGCTATTATTTTGCATGCATTTTATCTTGCCACATCTTCCTATGTTTTACTAAGACTATATAGTAAAGCTGATGTTTGTGATTGCCTGAAAATCCTTTAATGTACGTTAATCTTTTGAATAGTATATAACATAGAGTTACCTATATTGTTAAAAATAAGTTAATAAGTTAAGCATATCTGTATGATGCATAGTGCTTCATAATTGTAGAGGTAAAAGATAAGCAAGAGCTGGTCCTTTCCCTGAACCTTATAATCTGATGGTTACATATGATATGTACATAGGCAAATATCATAGACATTAGAATATAAGTGCATAAGAGGAGCATAAATTCTATGATATCAGTTGAAGAAAACATCACATCAAGTTAGAGAATTCAAATTATAGGGAGAAGGTAAAATTTATGCTGGGTCTTGAAGGATAGATACAATATTGACAGTTAGAGACGGGAATAGGACATTCCAGTATGGGAAACCACATAGGAGAGGCACTGACTCATAAAAAAATATGAGGTGTGACTGGAAAATGACGAGTAGTATGATGTGATTATAGATTATATAAGGGGAAAAACTGGAGATAATTTAGATAAATGGGAGAAATGCTATCCTTGTACAAGACACTCCGTATCACAACTCTGGAAGTTTGTACTGGCTTTCCTCCATGTTTGGAATTCTCTCCTTCCTCATCTCTACCTCCTGGCTCCCTTCAAGTCCCAGCTAAAATTCCACCTTCTATTAGAGGCTTTTTTTGGACCATCTTATTACTAGTGCCTTTCCTCTACTGATTATCTCTAACTTATCCTATTTATAGCACATTTGTACATAGCTATTGGCATATTGTCTCCATAATTATACTCTGAACTCCTAGAGAGTGGGGGCTTTTAAATTTTAATTTCATTTTTGTCTTTCTTTGTATCATCAGTGCTCAGCATAGTGCCTAGTACACAGGAGGTACATAATAAACACTTATTGACTAGCCCATTGACTGAGATAATATTAGTGAGAAAAATTGGGGTAAAATTATGGAAGGTCTAGAATAGCATGTTAGAAAGTATGTTTCCCACCCCCACCCCTGCCCCAGTAGAGAATGAGGAAGGATACAGATTTTAAAGGAATGGAAATATGTTATCAGACACATGCATTAAGGCTATTTCTCAGCAATGTAGAGAGTAAGGCAAAGAGAATTTGGGGACAAAGAGCCCTATCTGGAACCTATTAAAATATTTCATTTGAGAGGTAATGAAATTCAAGACTGAAGTGGTGAGAGAAGTAAGAAAGTGACAGAAAGAGATTAGGATAGATAATGCTTCTCTACAGTGATTATACTTTCTGTAAATATTGGTGTGTGTGTGTGTGTGTGTGTGTGTGTGTGTGTGTGTGTGTGTTTATATGTTGTCTGCTTCCTAGAATAACTAGTGGATACGATTTACAAATTTTGGTCTTAAAAAATCTGTTTATTGGAAATATTTCCCTTAACATTTGTTTAGATTTTTAGGTGAAAAGCTGTGATAAATTGGAAATATTTGGCTCATGATCATCAGGAATATGAGATCTCAGATTGCTACATTGGGATATAATAATGGCATATGCAATGGAAATTTGTATAGACAGCTCCCCAAAGCTATGTTAAAATGATTTTTCTTCCTTGATCATGATATTATATTACATTCCCTAATATCCCCACCTCTTCAGAGGAGAGCCTAATGACCAAAATTATAAATGGGTAGTGTTTCTTATAATTCTCTGAACTATTGGAATTCACCTTAAGCAGCAATTTCTGATATACATAGATAAGAAAATTCATTGTAATCAAATCAGGATCTTATCAAAAATTATTTTTCCCCATCAAGCTATTTCCATACTAGGTGCATAGCCTTATTAAGAATAATATTAGTAAAAATCAATCAATGTGTTTTGGAAAATAGAGCAAGCATACTGACATCAATATTAAACTATTGTATTTCTTTACAAAACAATAGAGGAAATGAGTTATAGAAATTTTAATAAGGATTAGGTTAATGAATGAAGATATTTTTAATTTCTAGTTATGGCTTTCATAGTAACTCAATGTTGGAAAAACAGTATTTTTTGTTGTTATAAAGAAATTTGAAGATTTCATACAATAAAAGCTCATCTCAGTCCTAAATAATGACTTCCCTAAAAATGTAACATCATTCTAATTTATATTGCATACTTCCATAGGACTGGAACAAATCATCAAATTTTACTTCAAATAGTTCAAATTTGAATACATGCAACAACCACTTCAGGAGAATACATTTCACGTTACCTGGTACTTCACTGGATTTGTTGATATATATATTTTGTCATTGTTGTTTTTTTTTCCTTTTGGTTTGGTTTGTTTCTGAGAGACAGCATCAGAGAATACATAGAGATCCAGCCTTGAAGAGTCAGGAAGCCTTGGCTTCAGGTTCAGATTCAATCGACTCCAGTGTAGGATCTTTAACCCCAGAAAGCAAATTAACTTTTCCTAGAAAATCTCTAAAACTATAAACTGCAGAGCACTTTCAGATCTGCTCTGGTATAGGGAATCTCATCACTGTACATTCATTATATTCATGAAATTATAGATTTCATATAAAACAAAATAATTGTTCTAAGAGTGTATACCCTAAAGCCGGGACAGGGGGAACCTGTGGCCTTCAGGCCACATGTGGCCCTCTAGGTTCTCAAGTGCTGCCCTGAGTCAAAAGACCACCATGCTTAAGGACCTGGAGGGCCGTAAGTGACCACAAGGTCACAGATCCCCCACCTGTGCTCTAGACTATTATGTGTAACACTGTCCAAATAATCTCTTATATGCACTGATTTGGTCATGTGGCTTTCAATGACTTCTTCTTGTCTACAAACACTTTTCCTTGCATTTCAGGCCTCTAAAAATCCTGTATCACTCTGTCTCTCCAATTTTATCTGATGTCTTGGCTCCATCAACTCTAGGCTCCAGCCAAATGCATTTCACGCCCTTCAACATGTCCTAGTTTTCCAGCCAACATGCTTTGCCTCATTCTGTTTCTATCCCTGAATGCACTATTTCCCTCTCTTATCGGCTTAATTCTTCTCCGTGGTTTTAAGGTCAATTCAAATGACACTCCTTCAATGAAGTCTTCCATGACATTTATGAGCAAGCTTCACCATACGGTTGTCCACGGAATACTTTGTGCTGTACCTTACTAATGCACTTGTATGCTATCTCTCTGTCTCTCTGTCTCTCTCTCTCCCTCTCTCTCTCTCTCTCTTTCTCTCTCTCTCTATCTATCTATCTATCTATCTCTCTCCCCTCTCTCTGCTCACTTAGACTGTGGGGTCCAATAAGGACAGAATCTATGTTTCACCCAAACTACATCTATCTCCCAGTGGTAAGCAGTATTGGAAATGTAAATTGCATAATGCATTTTAATGAAAGCTTTTGATTAATTTGAGCTTGAGATTTTCAGTTGATTTCATCTTAACTTGAATAAGTATCATTTAACAGGAGATATCTAAGTATCGAGTTTTAGAAATATTAATTATTAAATTTTAAAAAAAACTAAATTATAAGGAAGATATATACATTTTCTTTCCATGAAAAATGATACAATACTTGCAACTACATTCATAGCATCCTAAATGGAGATGTGGAGGGGAATTTAGAGACCATTACAAAAAAAACCATCCTGTTTTTCAAACATGGATACAAAGACACAGAGAGAATAAGTTACTTATCTATGATTCCACAATGAGTAAGTGACTGAGGCAGGATTTGAACTCCTCCTAACTCCAAGCTGTGTTCTCTATCTACCATGGAACACTACCTCTTTGTTCTTGAGAAAAGTCCAAATTGATAAAAAAATCATTCTGGAAAGATATGATTACATGCCATTCTAAGAGTAACTACAAAACTATCACATCTGATAGAATTGAAGAAAAAAAGCCATGTGATTTCTCTTTCCTTCTTTCTTGTTTCTTTTATTTCTTTTAAATAAAGAAATATATCTAGAGAATTAATTTTGAAATACATCTTACTAAACAAAACCTAGGAGTATAGAAGAGAGTTCTTGTGTTTTTAACCTTAGTAACAGATTTTGGGCCATAATTTGTACATAAAAATCGAAAATTAAACTCAATATCACATCTCTTAGAAGTACTTATCCACCATAGGGGATAATATAGGCTTCAAAAATATTCTGAATAAAAGTAATTTATCTTTCCTGGTTTCTAGCTCATTGGAGATTTATAACATTAAGATATTGCATTTGATCTTCAAGATAATTCTGTGGTCCTACCATAAACAGAAAGCATGTTTTGAACGTTACTTCTTATAGTGGTGATGAATTATGAGACGTTGAGTATACCTCCTCATTGAATTTGCTTTGAGTTTGTGCAAAGTCAGTTTCTGGAGTTTATGTGTATCTTTAAGGATGGAATAATTTGTCTTAGGTAAAAAGCAAACCATACTAGCTGAGGATCAGAACCTCAGTCCTTTTTATCATTATTAATTAACTCAAAGAAGCTCAACTCTTTGATTTCTCTGAACCCTTTGATAACTGTAGTGGAGGAGGGGGAGGCACAGCATAAAAGGAAGTATAAGTGGAGAAGACTTTGAACTGCGGACATTGATTATGAGGTGCTGAGGTGAGGGATTCTAAGAGCAAGCAGCCTGACATACTCAGGATAGCTGGCTAGTACAGGTTCTTTGCTCTAATTTTCTAAGGAAAGATAGCCTTAAAGGGGTTAATGTTTCTTTAATTACATTCACTAGTTCAGGGGAAAGTTCAGCACCTTGAACTTGGAGAAAATAAAAGCAGAGAAATCAGCACAAAGATCTACAGACAGGGCTCAAACTGTCTGCAAAGCAATGCAACCACTCACATAAACCACTAGATCAGGAGAGCACAGATACATCTGAGTCATCGTGGGGCAGGGGAGGCTCTGAGCAAAGGCTATTCAGAGTCCCATCCAGTCCCATCGAGATATTTCTCATGAGTGAATCCCCCAAGCAATATATATATATGTGTGTGTGTATGTGTGTGTGTGTGTGTAAGTGTATATATATATATATATATATATATATATACACATATATATACACACACACATACATACACACACGTATATAAGGCTTATCCTTCCTTCATATACACACACACACACACACACATACATACACACACACATATATATGTATATATATACATATATATAATATATATATATGTATGTATGTATATGTATAAAGACTTCTCAGATCCAGAAAGCATCACAACCCTCGTGACTGAGTGCCTAATTAGCTTAGTACCAAAAGGTGTGAAAATCTTCCTACAAGCAAGCCTTCCATTAAGCAAGCTCCAACTTAGGCAAGTTCCTCCCCCAATGGGCCCTATGTGACTAAGGATGTGTCACAACTGTGATTAAATATATATGGCCACATAGGCCTCTTAATGGACAGGGAAGATATTCCTATTCCATTAACATTACAGCAGGTGATTGATATTAAACACTGTCCTGATGGCCAGTTCTCTGATTATTCCCTGTGCATCTGTTATGTCCATACGCACCAGGGAAAAGGCCAAATCAGAGGCTGGTACTTTATGAAGTTTAGGGTCTGTGATTGATCAACTATTGAATCGTCATTGCTAATTTGGAACCATGTTGAATAAGAGTTATTAGTGTCATATGGCAGGGGTAAAAAACTGACTACTTTGGACAGGACTAGATCAGACCTGCACAAGTTTGCAGTAGGTAGGGGGGCCAATTGAAATAGGCTAAGCTTCTTCGGGCTGCTGATAGGTTTTTACTGGCTCACTTTACAACTGAAGATATAATTAATGATTAAACTAATTTAAAAAAACATATTAAGGAGGGAAATTTCAAGTAATATCAATTAATTACACCTATTACTTAAGATTTTTATTCATCATGAAATCACATTAATGCTAAAAAATTTGCTTTGATAAGCAGAACAAGTTTTAGTACAATTTTCAGGTTTTCTTACTGATTTCATTTAGTTAAAGGAATGTATTACACTTCTTGTCAGTAATCAGTTTGTCATACTCAGGAAACATGTTTCAAATTGATTACTTTAGAAATCCGAAAACTAACCTTAGTAGCCCCTCATTTTCTGAGTTTGCTTTCATGGAAAACAGTCATTCCCCACTGATATTTTTCAACAATTTTGATGCTTTAATTTGTTGTTTATTGATGTTCAATTCGCTTAAGTCAGGATGTTTTGATTTGAAATGGCAACAAAGATTGTATTCCTTTGAAATGGCAATTACCTCTCAGCTAAGAAGGCATGGTATTTGGTCTCCCGTGTAAGTAAACAAGTATCTATTTGTCTACGCCAGATTAAACACTGTATATTCTGATTCAATCTTCTGTTTCTTTTTATCAAACATTTTAGAAAGTCATCCCAAAACCTTTAATATTAGAACCAAAAAATCACAGCAACTAGTCACATACAAAGAAACACTGAACTGAGTGACCTTGGACAGAGTACCAGACACTCATGTAACTTGGAGGGCAGCCACATAGGGAGGGAGGAGAATAAGCCCTTGCATTGTTGCCACTCATCACATAGCAAGTGCCAGCTGCATTGGTGTGTGGCTGCATTCAATTTATCTCTGTTCAATGCCACTAACAACTCCTCTCAGACTAGAGACAAGATTGACAATGATTGGTTGCCACATGTCATGTGACAAACAGGAGGGAGTGGGCCAGTGGCAACCCACCCACCAAGTTAAATGATAGGCACAATAGTGACTAGTGAAAGGTGGATTAAGCAGGGCACAGACAAAGCACTCATTACATCTTTCCTTTCTTTTACTTCCTCTACATTTTTCATGAGCTATCCAAAATTCTTTGACAGATTGCAAGTGGCCTGTGGGCCTGTAACAACAATGTTGCTGGCCACTACTATGGCTGTGCAAAGCCAATAACACCAGCACCCAGGAGGGTTGCTAGCACAGGCACTTCAATCTGCTTTTCTAAGGAAGGAACTTAAAGGGGTTTACAATCTCACTTTACTCAGACACATATTTCATTTAGTTCAGTGAAAAAGTCAGCACCCTGAACTTCAGAGCAAATACAAACAGAAATTACAAACAGAGAAAATATAAACAGATCAAATAACACAAATCAACAGACAGACTTCTAGCTGTCTAATCAAAGCTATACATACATAGTTACCAAGAGAAGCACCAACATCTGCGTTTTCAAAGCTTAGGGGCAGGGGGGCTCTTTAATGGCTACTCAGAATCTCCACACCAGTACTCTTCCAATGAGTGAACCCCCAACAAAATTCTAACCTCAGAGAATACATACACACTTCTTCAGGATCAGAGCACTTCACACCTCTCAAGGGCTTCATAACTCTTGAGCATTTCACACCCTCTTGAGGGTTTCACACCTCTTGTGACCTAACTAGTAAAAGGGAGTGGGACTTCCTCCAAACAAAGGCAAGACTCAATAAAAGGCACTTGATTGCCTTAGTGCTCAGAAGCACTCCAAAACAAAAGACAACAAAAGGTCCCACTTTGCTTGCCATTACAGGGCTATATGTTATTGAGGCCTGGACTATGGATTTCATTAGCACAGGGAACTGAATAAAGAAATTTCTTCCATCAAAGCATATGGCATTTTCTCTGAGATATATAATCCTAGAAAATTGTCTAGAGGTCTGAGGTTGAATGCCAAGGTTGTCATAGTTTGTGTCAGTACTAGTATTGGAAATCAGGTATTCCTATCCTTGAAGCCAAATGTCCTATGATAGTCTTCCTCAACAGACCTCATCTGGATTGTTGTGTTTGGTTACCAGTTTCTCATTTTAGAATGCTAGAAGGCACCCTGAGAAGAACAACTAGATGTAGGAGTTGCCATATGAAAATAAAGGAAGTAAAGATGTATATCATGGAGAAGAGAAGCCTCAGAGAGAAAATGCTAGTTCTTTTTATGTAATTGAAAGTCTTTCTACTGGAAGAAGTATTAGTTTTCTTTTTCTTGGCTCAGAAGGTAGAATTATGTACAGTAAGCAAAAGTTGCGGAATTATATCAATTATAAAAAAAATCTGAAATATTAGAGTAGTTCCAAAATGAGAATAAGTACCTCAGAGGTTGATAGGTCTGATTTTACAATAAAATTTCAAGTGAGAGTAAAATGACTAATTGTTAGGCATGTCATAGAGAACATATTTATTCAGATATAAGTAAGATAAAATAATTTTTGAGATCCTTTCTAAATCTAAGACTTATTCTGAGGAAAAGATGATGCTTTTGTTTTTGCTTCTGTTTGGACATTTTTGTTCATGCATATGTGTCTGTATATGTAGGTTTTTGGCTAAAGTACTTGCCGTGTTAGAACATGTGATGAAACAAGTATGGGAATGGATAACTTGGGGCTTCTTTTTTGATGCTCATGAAAATAGTGCTTCCCCTGGGACCATCTGCTGAAGTGTATTAAGACATGTGTCATTTTCCCTCTGGTATTAATAGTGCAAAGTATATGATACTGGAGGATATTACAAAGCTAGCATAACTGTTCAACTGTGGCCAATTATAGCCATTGCACTTCAATGCTTATGCTGCATTAAGATCCACAGAGAGTCAATTCCATTCTGTCTATTACTGTTATTTTATTCTAGGAATTTAAGCCAGAATTATTTCCATTTTGGCAGTTGATCTTCAGGGAGAAGATAAACCCAAGCAGGCTTATCCCATGAGTATTGCATCTATGGAAATTGCAAAAGAAACCAGTCCCAAATCTGTAATTTTCTAAGAAATAATTCAATTCACTGAGTGGCCCTGTTGTCAAACACTTGCTTCTTATGGTGCAGGATAAAAATAACCAAAGTTAGTTGAACAGTGAAATGTTTTCAAAGTCAACAAAGAAGGAAAGATAAGCTGTTGTTTGAATCTGTGAGCTGGCAACAGAGATGCAAATTAGACATATTGTAGCGTTTGTCAGATTTCTAGTATAAAGTTAATAAGAAACCATTACTAATGGCAAAATAATTTCATCTTGATTGAGATATAAATTGAAAATATGAATTAAAAGCTTTTTTTGCTCTCTTGGAAGCAGAACAAGTCTAAACAGAAAGTTGTATAATTAAATTGTGACAACAAAATAATGGGTTATTTGCTCTAGCAGGATGTTTTAATGGTCATGATATAGTGTTGCAAATTTTGCTAAACATTATGTATATTTCAGTTTGTGAAAGAAATTATTTATTTTATTGTGAGCAGGAAAGAAATACATTTGTGTATTCTACTCCGAGTGTCTCTGAGTCTTATCGCAATGTTAATTATATCTCAATGTTGTTATTCACTTCTTATTCCCCATTCCCAACCCTCCACCCCCCCAAAAGCTGAAATGTTATTTTTTTTTTTCACGGAGACTCACTTGTAGACTCTTTTGAGAAAGCAGTTACTGCCAAGGAATAATACATTTAGTTGAATGTCTGAAATTTTGGGGAGAAATTTTTAAATATATACACACAGAGTGACACACATATAACTATAAGAAAACATTTTTTTTTCCATTTGTGAAGGAGTTATATGTGAGGAAATTCTCTTGATCAGTGTAGGTTGGCACATTTTCTGTAATTTATAATCAGAGAAAGGATTCTTAGCCCAAGTGCTATGAACTTGCTTCTTCATCTTAGTGCTGATAAATCTTTGAATATGATTTATGTCCTTTGTAATCCTATGTATTTTAACTCATCTAAATATTATTATGAGAAATGTTTCATACACTTCTCCAGACTCCCTGGACACAAAGTGTACAAGACATACATGAGATGATAAGAACCCTTTTATAAATAGTAACTTATAGCCTTAAGGAGTTAAATGACTTGTCCACAGTCAAGTAGACATTTGTCAAAGGCAGAATTGGGTTCAAGGAGAGAGGGGTGAAGGAGAGAGAGAGAGAGAGAGAGAGAGAGAGAGAGAGAGAGAGAGAGAGAGAGAGAGAGAGAGAGAATGTCTTCTAGTTCTGTAAGCATTATGTTCATTAGAGCACCTGCTCTTAAGTGATTCCAAAAATAACTAGTATTTTCTTAAAAGCAATAGTGAAGTGATCATGAAATGTTGGCAAGTTATTATTTTCTGCAAATCTGGTAAAAGACAAATTTTGTGATTTCAACAATAGTTCCCAAATATTTATTTTCAACAATAATTCACAAAAAAACATATCAACTTTCTATTAAATCTCTTTGAGGATGGTTTGTAAATATATCAAAGATTTCCTTGATGAAACAAGATGAATTTTAGACAGTAGACCAAATCGTAATGATCATAGATATGATGGAGAGAGAGATTATCCCACTGTGTCTTTTGGTTTCAGGAAAGCATAATAATTCATAGAACAAACGAAAGCTAACAGGTTTTCCTCAAACAAAGCATCTGTGATGCCTAGATTAAATTATGGAAGATCCTGTGACATATTCAAATATGGAAAAATTACATTTAACAGGCCACTGAATTTTACAAACAAATAAATTATATAAAAGACAGGCATATGCTCACTTAAGTTAGTGACCAATGTCATGAAGCATGGACTACATGAGGCCAACCATAAAAATCCCTAACTGTGGCAATGTCCTCCACATTCTTCTATTTAGAGATGATAATAATAATTTCATTGAGCCCCAAACCTTCTTTAGACCAATCCATAATTATATGAAATAGATATATATTTTCATCAATATTGGATAAAACGTGTAAAAAAGATATTACCAAGTTAATGACACATAGTTTAATGGGAAATTCATAGTTAATCTTTCCACATATATACCTATACCTCTTATAATGTCTATATTTTTATCCATCATCTAAATCTATGTCTTTGTTTACAGGAATATAATGAGATATACAAATATACATAGATAGACTTTTATACTACAAACGTATATGAACATATATTTAAGTTAATCACTAATTAATTTGGACTGAAAATTGAATAAAAAGAGGTCTTCACATTCAAGAAATTATACAATCATTACTTGAATAATAGATAGAAACACAGAAACTAGTATTAAAAGAAAAATCGTAGACCCAGGTTACTGCCACTTAGATAATGGTTTCCCAGACTATGTCTGGAACCTCAAGGTGAAAACAGTCACTTGTGTAACTATCCTTCTAATAGTAGAGTTTATGAACCCCAGCCAGTGCAATTCTCATTAACAATCAGCCAATAGACATAATTAGCTCTTAGCAAAGTAACTTCCTGAGAAATAAAATGCAAATAATTGCTACAAAACATTTTTCCCATGCACTGAAATGAACTCTCCAAAAATTATAATGAATGTCCGTGAAAAGAGTGGACTTGCACTTGGAATAAAATTGTGGAGTGATATACACACTTGGAAAGGCAACTCAATTCCTAGAACTGCAAATCCTCAAAGATATTTCTCCCTTTGTAGCATCTTTAAGCATCTTCCTTTGGATACATTTTTCCTAGGTTTCATATTTACCTTTGTTCTGAGTCTGCTCCCTTGTAAGGCCTTACTCTTGTCTCTGTTGGTAGGAATTATACTCTTTAAAGGTAATTCCTACCTCTATTGATTCTCTCTTCTTTTATGTCTATTGTGTGTCTTGGCTCCTTTCTGCTTGCAGGGTTTTCTTTTTCAACATATTAAGTATTTTATTCTCCCGCAGTTACATGAAAAACAATTTTACCATTCATTTTTTAAAATAATTATTTATTTATTTAATATTTTTAGTTTTCAGCATTAATTTTCACAAGAGTTTGAATTAAGAATTTTCTCCCCATTTCTACCCTCCTGCCCACTCCAAGATAGCATGTATTCTGATTGCCCCATTCTCCAGTCAGCCCTCCCTTTGGTCACCCCACTCCCAACTATCCCCTTTTCCCTTACTTTCTTGTTGGGCAAGATAGATGTTAATGCCCAATTGCCTGTGTATCTTATTTCCAAGTTGAACACAAAACCTTTTTTTGAACATCTTCTTTTGAAACTTTGAGTTCCAAATTTTCTCCCCTTTTCCCTTCCCACCCACCCCCCCAAGAAGGCAAGCAATTCAACATAGGGCACACACGTATCATTATGCAAAACCCTTCCACAATACTCATGTTGTGATAGACTAAGTGTATTTTGTTGTTTCCTATCCTATCCCCATTTATACAATTTTCTCCCTTGACCCTGTCCCTTTTCAAAAGTGTTTGCTGTTGATTACCTCCTCCCCCATCTGACCTCTCTTCTATCATCCCCACTGTTTTATCTCCTTCCTCCTTCTTTCCGGCGGGGTTAGATGCCCAATTGAGTGTGTATGTTATTCCCTCCTCAGCTCAAATCCAAAGAGAGCAAGATTCACTCATGCCCCCTCACCTACCCCCTCTTCCCTCCCAACAAAACTGCTTTTTCGTGCCACTTTTATGCAAGATAATTTACCCCATTCTATCTCTCCCTTTCTCCCTCTCTCAATATATTCCTCTCTCATCCCTTATTTTGATTTTATTTTTTTATATCATCCCTTCATATTCAACTCACTCTGTGCCCTCTGTGTATATATGTGTGTGTATGTGTGTGTGTATACATATATATATGTATATATACATACATACATATATACACACATATATGCACATATATATATATATGCATATATATATATATACACTTGTGTATCTGAGTGTGTGTGTGTACATATGTATATTCCCTTCAGCTACCCTAATACTGAGGTCTCATGAATTACACAAATCATCTTTCCATGTAGGAATGTAAACAAAACAGTTCAACTTTAGTAAGTCCATTGTGATTTGTCTTTCTTGTTTACTTTTTCATGCTTGTCTTGATTCTTGTGTTTGAAAGTCAAATTTTCTATTCAGCTCTGGTCTTTTCACTGAGAAAGCTTGAAAGTCCTCTATTTTATTTAAAATCCATATTTTGCCTTGGAGCATGATATTCAGTTTTAATGGGTAGGTGATTCTTGGTTTTAATCCTAGCTCCTTTGACCTCCAGAATACCATACTCCAAGCCCTTCCATCCCTTAATATAGGAGCTGCTAGATCTTGTATTATCCTGATTGTGTTTCCACAATGCTTAAATTGTTTCTTTTTGGCTGCTTGCAGTATTTTCTCCTTGATCTGGGAGCGCTGGAATTTGGTGACAATATGCCTAGGAGTTTTCTTTTAAGGATCTTTTTCAGGAGGCGATCAGTGAATTGTTTCAATATCTATTTTACCCTCTGGCTCTAGAATATCAGGGAAGTTCTCCTGGTTTCTAGGCTCTTTTTTTGATCATGCTTTTCAGGTAGTCCAATAATTTTAAAATTATCTCTCCTGGATCTATTTTCTGGGTCAGTGGCTTTTCCAATGAGATATTTCACATTGTCTTCCATTTTTTCATTCCTTTGGTTCTGTTTTACAATATCTTAATTTCTCCTAAAGTCACTAGTTTCCACTTACTCCAATGTAATTTTTAAGGTAGCATTTTCTTCAGTGGTCTTTTGGACCTCCTTTTCCATTTGGCTCATTCTGCCTTTCAAGGCATTCTTCTCCTCATTGGCTTTTTGGAGCTCTTTTGACATTTCGGTTAATCTATTTTTTAATGTGTTGTTTTCTTCAGTATTTTTTGCGTCTCCTTTAGCAAGCCACTGATTTGTTTTTCATGGTTTTCTCACATCATTCTCATTTCTCTTCCCAATATTTCTTCTACTTCTCTAACTTGCTTTTCCAACTCCTTTTTGAGCTCTTCCATGGCCTGAGACCAGTTCATATTTTTCTTGGAGGCTTTTGAAGTAGGCTCTTTTACTTTGTTGACTTCTTCTGGCTGTATATTTTGGTTTTCTTTGTCACCAAAGAAAAATTTCAAAGTCTGAGCCTGAATTTGAGTCTGTTTTGGCTGTCTGGCCATGTTCCCAGCCAACTACATGACCTTTGAGTTTTTCATCAGGGTATGACTGCTTGTAGAGTAGAGAGTACTTTGTTCCAAGCTTGAGGCGATGTGCTGTTGTTTTCAGAGGCTATTTCTATACAGCTAGCTCTGCAACACCAGTGCTCCTCCTCCCCCAAGAACCACCAACCCATACTGGATTCAGATCTTAAGAAGGCTCTGAACTCCAGCTCTGATCCTCTACTTAATTCCTCCCAACAGGTCGGTCTGGGGCTGGAAGCAACTGCAGCTGTAGTTCCATAGCTGCACTACCCCCACTGCCCCTGGGGTGGTGGCCAAACCATGAACTCCTTCACTCTGTCCCCGCAGCTTTACCCACTAACCTTCTCTGTTGTCTTTGGTGTTTGTGCATTGAGAAGTCTGGTAACTGCCACAGCTCACTGTTTCAGGGTGCTAGGGCCTGTTCCGCCTGGCTCCCGGTCTGGTTGGTGCGGACACATCCCACACTTTGCTCTGCTCCTTTCTGCTCTCAGCTCCTTGCACAATAGACTTTACCCAGCAACCACCCAGGCTGTCCTGTGCTGGAGCCCTGCTTCCATCTGCTATTTTGTGAGTTCTGCAATTCTAGAATTTGTTCAGAGCCATTTTTATAGGTTTCTGGAGGGACCTTGGGGGGTGCTCACACAAGTCACTGCTTTCCAGACACCATCTTGGCTCTGCCCCTCCTTTACCATTCATTTTTAAAACTTTGAGTTCCAAATCCTCTCCCTTACTTACTTCCCACCCCCACCCCCAATTAAGACAGTAAGCAATTTGATATAGGTTTTTCATATATATAGTCATGCAAAACATTTCCATATTAGTCAAGAGAAATACAGTTTAAAAAATATGCTTCAATCTGTATTCAGACACAATCATTTCTTTTTCTGGGGATGGATAGCATTTTCATTATAAGCCCTTCAGAGTTGTCTTGGATCATTGTACTGATGAAAATAGCTAAGTCATCTACTGATCATCCTACAATATGGCTGTTATTTTGTACACAATATGTTTCACTTCACATCAGCTCATGTAAGTCTTTCCAGTGTTTTTTTTTTTTTTCTGAGAGCATCCTGCTCAATAGTATTCTATCACAATTATACACAGCAATTTTTCAGCCATTATCCAATTCCCATCAATTTCCAATTCTTTGGCACTGAAAAATTGCTCTTATAAATATTTTCTGTACACAGAAGTCTTTTTTTCCTATTGTTTTTTTTTACATTTCTTTTGTGATACAGACCTAGTAGTGCTATGGCTAGGACAGAGTATGTATGGTTCTATAACCCTTTGGGGATTGTTCCAAATTACTCTACAGAATGGTTGAATCATTTCACAACTCCACCAAGAAAGCATTAATGTTTCATTTTCCCCATATCCCCTCCAACAGTTAATATTTTTCTTTTCTGTCTAATCTAACAGGTATGAGGTTGTACCTCATAATTGTTTTAATTTGCATTACCCAAATCAACAGTGAATTAGAGCTTTCTTTATATGGCTATAGATACCTTTGATTACTTCATCTGAAAACTGTTCATATGTTTTAACCATTTATCAACTGGGGAATGGCTCTTATTTCAATAAATTTGGCTCAGTTCTATATGTTTGATAAGAGGTCTTTATGAGAGAAAAATGCTCCAATTTTTTCACAGTTACTCTTTTTAACTGGATTTCTTTCCATCCTGTTTCTCTACCTCATTTATTCCATTCTCTTCTTTTGCCCTGCACCTCCTCAAAAGTTTTTTGCTTCTGACTACACCCTCCTCCAATCTGCCCTCCACTCTATCACCACCCTTTTCTTATCCCCTTCCCCTCTTACTTTCCTATAGGGTAAGATAGATTTCTAAACCCAATTGAGTGTGTATTTTATTCCCTTTTTTAGCCAGTTCTGATGAGAGAAAGAATCACTTCCTCCCCCTCACTTACCCCCTCTTCCCCTACATTGCAAAAGCTTTTCCTTGCCTCTTTTATGTGAGATGATTTATCTCATTCTACCTCTCCAATTCCATGTCCCCAAGTACATTCCTCATTCATTCCTTAAATTTGTATTTTTAAATATCCCTTCATATTAAACTCACACCTTTGCCCTCTGTCTATATACGCTCCTTCTAACTGCCCTAATAATTAGTGTCAACTAGACGAGAACCAGTCTCTAACCTGTGGGTGCCAGGAGCCAAACAGAGAAGGCTGGAGTCAGGAGAGTCAGGAATCAAACAGAAATTTAAATTCAAAGTTAGGCAGATGACTTGCAAGAAAGGACACATATACCAGTACCAGTACTTGGCATAAGGGGTAGGGGCAGCAAGGACCTGAGGCAGTGTGGGAAGATATCTATGATTATACTAATGTTTGCATGATGAGCTTAGCCCTGACAATGAGGGGTAAAAAACAATGTGACAAGTTTGATTCATAGAAGGGCTTCATGACAAGAACATGGATATTACAGAAGCTTTTCTGAGCTCAGAGAACACCTGGTGCTGGTCAAAGAAATAAAAGAATTATATGAAAAAATGCTGGGATTTTGCTGTGGCTGAGATCATTCAGAAGGTAAGCACAAAGGATTATTTTCATGTGAAGCTCAAGGCACAGCTTGCTTGCTGGGCCTTAGCTGTGGAAAATGAGGTGTCTCCTAATATCTTCACATCTCCCACTTTTTGCCAAAGGGAGGGAGTCTGAAAGAACCCTTACCTTTCTTGCCAATGAAGGAGAAGCAGTTATAAGTCAAGATTTCATAAGAGGTCAGTTGGACCAGGACAACAATTTTTATCCCAGGTCATCAGTTCCTTGAGGGGACATATTAGGGAAATGTGTGCCAGGTATCATTGCTTGCAAGCAGAAAAAAAGGGAGGAGGCAAGAATGTAGAGGGAGAGGAGAATGTAAGGGGAGAAAATGCAAACACATGCTTGAATGAGGGACTTGTTTAGGCCCATAACAAAAAGGAAGAGGAAAAGGGAAAAAATAAACAGGACAGCACACTTAGTCCTTGTGTGGAATCTTGAGATAGCTGTCTAATATGAATATTGGATGCTTCTGGGTTCATACTAGATGAACCTCGAGGTCCCTGGGAGGTACTGCCATCCACTCAAGAGCAGGAGCTTTCTTCAGATGATCAGGAATCTATGGGGCCCTGAGAGAAAATTCCTTGCATTAATCTTAGAATCTCAGTTTCTGGTTTGCATAATGTATGTCCTTAGTTAAGAAACTGGACCATCTGCATGTGTTTAGAGCATCTTAACTAAGGACATACAAAGTTAGGTTAAAACAATGCAACAGTTTTCTTTCCTCAAAATTCTCATAATTGCATAATTACATTAAGTCAGGTATAGATCAAACTAGTATAGATCTCACAATGAACTAAGTCTGAGAAGGGAGGTTTACATGCCACTAAGGTAACGAAGGAATCTTAAATATAACTAAAATCAAGCCTCCTCGTGTTCTCATGACCCATTCTCATTATTCATTTAACCAGTACATTTTGAGTCCCAGATATTTAAGGTAGTCATCTGGAACCCAGATGTCTTTTCTTGGACAATATGCTTTATTCTCAGGAAAACTCCGAAAGGATCTGTTCTTCTCTGGTTCCGAATATTTAAAGGTTCCTACATAATTCAGACTCAATATAATTTGGTGTAGTCACTTAAATTTGGTTCTTCCTTCTTGAAATTTCAGAGGATTTCAGTTCATATATCACTTGCAGTTTCTATTCTTTTTGTTTTGATTTGTTTGTTTATTTGTTTTTGGTTATTTATATTTTATTTTTTTGTTTAAATTTTTTTTTTAGTTTTCAGCATTGAATTCCACAAGATTTTGAATTTCAAAATTTCTCCCCATTTCTACCATCTCCCCACTCCAAGATAGCATATATTCTGAGTGCACCCTTCCCCAGTGAGCCCTCCCTTCTGTCACCCCACTCCCCCCATCCCCTTTTCCTTTACTTTCTTGTAGGGCAATACAGATTTCTATGACCCATTGCCTGTATACCTCATTTCCCAGTTGCTTAAAAAAACTTATCTTGAATATCTGCTTTTAAAACTTTGAGTTCCAAATTCTCTCTCCTGTTCCCTCCTGACCCATCCTCCCTAAGAAGGCAAGCAATTCAACATACGTCACACGTGTATCATTATGCAAAACCCTTCCATAATATTCATGTTGTGAAAGATTAATTATATTTTGCTCCCTCCTATCCTGTCTCCCTTTATTCAATTTTCTACCTTGACTTTGTTCCTTTTTAAAAGTGTTTACATATGTAGGTATGTATGTATGTATATATATATATATATATATATATACATTCCCTTCGACTACCCTGAATTGCTTACATCATCTTTCCATGTAGGAATGTAAACAAAACCGTTCAACTTTAGTAAGACCCTTGTCATGCTTCTCTTGATTGTTGTGTTTGAAAGTCAAATTTTCTATTCACCCCTAGTCTTTTCACTAAGGAAGCTTGAAATTCCTCTATTTTACTGAAAATACCTGTTTTGCCTTGGAGCATTATACTCAGTTTTAATTGGTAAGTGATTGTTGGTTTTAATCCTAGCTCCATTAACCTCCAGAATATCATATTCCAAGCCCCTCCATTCCTTAGTGTAAGAGCTACTACATCTTTTGTTATTCTGATTGTGTTTCCACAATACTAAAAATGCTTTTTTTCTCACTGCTTGCAGTATTTTCTCCTTGATCTGGGAATTCTGGAATTTGACGACAATATTCCTAGGAGTTTTCTTTTTGGGATCATTTTCAGGAGGCTATTGGTGGATTCTTTCCATTTCTATTTTACCTTCTGGCTCTAGAGTATCAAGGCAGTTTTCCTTGATAATTTCTTGAAAGATGATTTCTGGGCTCTTTTTTTTATCATGGTTTTCAGGTAGTCCAATAATTTTTAAATTATCTCTCCTGGATATATTTTCTGGGTGAGTGGTTTTTCCAATGAGATATTTCACATTGTCTTCCATTTTTTCATTACTTTGCTTATGTTTTATAATAGCTTGATTTCTCATAAAGTCACTAGTTTCCACTTGCTCCAATCTAATTTTTAAGGTAGTATTTTCTTCAGTGGTCTTTTGGACCTCCTTTTCCATTTGGTTAATTCTGCCTTTCAAGGCATTCTTCTCCTCATTGGCTTTTTGGAGATTTTTTGCCATTTGAGTTAATCTATTTTTAAGGTGTTATTTTCTTCAATATTTTTTGGGTCTCCTTTAGCAAGTCATTGGCTTGTTTTTCACGGTTTTCTCACATCACTCTCATTTCTCTTTCCAATTTTTTTCCTGTTTCTCTTACTTGCTTTTCCAAATGCTTTTTGAGCCCTTCCATAGCCTGAGACCAACTCATCTTTTTTTGGAGGCTTTTGATGTAGGCTCTTTAACTTTGTTGACTTCTTCTGGCTGTGTGTTTTGGTCTTCTTTGTAACTAAAAAAAGATTTCAAATTCTGAGTCTGAAACTGAGACCAGTTTTGCTGCCTGTTTATGTTTTTATGCTACCAGCCAACTACTTGACCCTTGAGCATTTTATCAGGGTAAGACTGCTTGTAGAGTAGAGAGTACTTTGTCCCAAGCTTGAGGGGCTGTGCTGCTATTTTCAAAGCTACTTCCACATGAGAAGCTCTGCCACAGCAGTGCTCCCTCTCTCTCAAGAACCGCCAACCAGGATTGTGGCCCATATCCAAACAGGTAAAGCAGGCTTTGCACTCCTGATCCTCGCTTAATTCCTCCCACCAGGTGGTCCTGGGGCTGAAAGCAACTGGAACTCTAGCTCTGGAAGTAGCCTCAGAGCTGCACAACCTCTGCTACCCCTGGGGCAGTGGCCTACTGGGAACTCCTCTCAATCTGTCCCAGCAGCTTTTCCCGCTAACATTCTCTGTTGTCTGTGGCATTTGTGGGTTGAGAAGTCTTGTAACTGCCACAGCTCAATGATTCAGGGTCCTATGGCCTGCTCTGCTGGCACCTGGTCTGCTTGTGCGGAACACAGCCTACACTGGGCTCTGCTCTGTTTCACTCCCAGGTTTGTGGGATAGACACTACCAGCAACCATCCAGGCTGCCCTGGGCTGGAGCCCTGCTTCCCTCTGCTATTTTGTGAGTTCTGCAGCACTACAATTTGTTCAGAGTCATTTTTATAGGTGTTTGGAGGGACTTTGCTGCTCTTTCTATTCTTTTTTTGCTTTTTTTAAATTTAATTTATTTAATACATTTAGTTTTCAACACTGATATTTACAAGCATTTGAATTAAAAATTTTCTCCCCATTTCTACCCTCCTGCCCACTACAAGATGGTGTATACTCTGTTGCCCCATTCCCCAGTCAGCACTCCCTTCTGTCACCCCACTCCCTTCCCATTCCCCTTTCCCTTCCTTTCTTGTAGGGCAAGATAAAATTACTATGCCCCATTGCCTGTGTATCTTATTTTCTAGTTGCATGCAAAAAAATTTTTTTGTTGTTTTTGAACATCTGTTTTTAAAAACTTAGAGTTCCAAATTCTCTCCCCTTTTCACTTCCCACCCACCCTCCCTAAGAAGTCAAACAATTCAATGAAGGCCATATGTGTATCATTATGTAAAACCCTTCCACAATAATCATATGAAAGACTAATTATATTTTGCTCCTTCCTAACCTATCCCCCTTTATCCCATTTTCTCCCTTGACCCTGTCCCTTTTTGAAAGTGTTTGTTTTTGATTACTTCCTCCCCCATCTGCCCTCCCTTCTATCAACCCCCCTTTTTTATCTTCTTCCTCCTTCTATCCTGTGGGGTAAGATACCCAATTGAGTGTGTATGGTATTCCCTCCTCAGGTCAAATCTGATAAGAGGGAGATTCACTCATTCCCCCCCACCTGCCTTCTCTTCTCTTCCTACAGAACTGCTTTTTCTTGCCACTTTTATGCAAGATAATTTACCCCATTATATCTCTCACTTCTCCCTCTCACAATATATCCCTCTCTTATCCCTTAATTTGATTTTATTTCTTTTAGATATCATTCCTTCATATTCAACTCACCCCGTGCTCTCTCTCTCTCTCTCTCTCTCTCTCTCTCTCTCTCTCTCTCTCTCCCTCTCTCTCTCTCTCTCTCTCTCTCTCTCTCCATATATATATATATATATATATATATATATATATATATATATATATACACACACATATGTATATATACATGGATATATACACATACATATACACATACATATACACATACATGCACATATACATACATACACACACATGTATGTATGTATATATATATGCATATTCCCTTCAGCTACCCTAATACTGAGGTCTCATGCATCATGCACATCATCTTTCTATGTAGGAATGTAAACAAAACAGTTCAATTTTAGTAAGTCCCTTGCGGTTTCTTTTTCTTGACTAGCTTTTCATGCTCATCTTGATTCTTGTGTTTGAAAGTTAAATTTTCTATTCAGCTCTGGTCTTTTCATTGAGAAAGCTTGAAAGTGCTCTATTTTATTGAAAATTCATATTTTGCCTTGGAGCATGATACTCAGTTTTGCTGGGTAGGTGAGTCTTGGTTTTAATCCTAGCTCCACTGACCTCCAGAATATCATATTCCAAGCCCTTCAATCTCTTTACGTAGAAGCTGCCAGATCTTGTGTTATACTGATTGTGCTTCCACAATAATCAAATAGTTTCTTTCTGGCTGCTTGCAGTATTTTCTCCTTTATCTGGGGGCTCTGGAATTTGGTGACAATACTCCTATGACATTTCTTTTTGGGATTGAGGAGGCGATCTGGGGATTCTTTCAAATTCTATTTTACCCTCTGGCTCTAGAATATCAGGGCAGCTCTCCTTAACAATTTCTTGAAAGATGATATCTAGGCTCTTTTTTGGATCATGCCTTTCAGGTAGTCCAATAATTTTTAAATTATCTCTCCTGGATCTATTTTCCAGGTCAGTAGTTTTTCTAATGAGATATTTGACATCATCTTCCACTTTTTCATTCCTTAGGTTCTGTTTTATAATATCTTGATTTCTCATCAAGTCACTAACTTCCACTTGCTCCAATCTAATTTTTAAAGTAGTATTTTCTTCAGTGGTCTTTTGGATCTCCTTTTCCATTTGGCTCATTCTTCCTTTCAAAGCATTCTTCACCTCGTTGGCTTTTTGGAGGTGTTTTGCCATTTGAGTTAGCCTATTTTTAAGGTGTTGTTTTCTTCAGTATTTTGGGGGGTCTCATTTAGCAATTCATTGACTTGTTTTTCATAGTTTTCTCTCATCATTCTCATTTCTCTTCCCAATTTTTCCTCTACTTCTCTAACTTGCTTTTCCAAATGCTTTTTGAGCTCTTCTATAGCCTGAGACCAGTTCATGTTTTTTTCTTGTAGGCTTTTGTTGTAGTCTCTTTTACTTTGTTGACTTCTTCTGGCTGTATGTTTTGGTCTCCTTTGTCACCAGAGAAAGATTCCAAAGTCTGAGACTGAATCTGGGTGCGTTTTCGCTGCCTGGCCATGTTCCTAGCCAACTTACTTGACCCTTGAGGTTTTTGTCAGGGTATGACTGCTTGTAGAGTAGAGAGTACTTTGTTCCAAGCTTGAGGGGATGCACTGTTGTTTTCAGAGCTATTATAGCCAGCTCTGCTACACCAGCACTCCTCCTTCCCCAAGAAACCCCAACCCGGACTGAACTCAGATCTTAAGCTGGCTCTGCACTCCTTCTGTGATCCGCCACTTAATTCTTCCCACTAGGTGGGCCTGTGACCGGAAGCAACTGCAGCTGTAGTTTGGTAGCTTCCCCACCTCTGCTGCTCCTGGGCCAGTGGCTGAACCCAGAACTCTATCCTTCTGTCCGCAGCAGCTTTTCCAATTAACTTTCTCTGTTATCTTTGGTGTTTGTGGGTTGAGATGTCTGGTAACTGCCACAGCTCACTGATTCAGGGTGCTAGGGCCTGCTCTGCCCGGCTCCTGCTCTGGTTGGTCCTGCTGCCGCCCATGTTGGGTTTTCCTCCACTGTCCTCCGCTCCCAGCTCCATGCATGATAGACCTTACCCAGAGACCATCCAGGCTGTCCTGGGCTAGAGCCCTTCTTCCCTGCACTATTTTGTGGGTTCTGCAGCTCTTCTCTGTTGTCTTTGGTGTTTGTGGGTTGAGAAGTTTGGCAACTGCCACAGCTCACTGATTCAGGGCGCTAGGGCCCTCTCTGCCTGACTCCTGGTCTGGTTGGTCTGCGTGGCTCAAGCTGGGCTCTGCTCCACTACACTCCCAGCTCTGTGCATGATAGACCTCACCCAGCAACCATCCAGGCTCTCCTGGGCTGGAGCCCTGCTTCCCTCTGCTATTTTGTGGGTTCTGCAATTCTAGAATTGGTTCAGAGTCATTTTTATAGGATTTTGGAGGGACCTGGTGGGGAGGTCATGCTAGTCCCTGCTTTCCAGCTGCCATCTTGGCTCTCCTCCCACTGTTTCTATTCTTACCTAAATCCTGTACCTGATATAAGCATCATTTAAAAATTTATGATGGTCCAAAGTAAAATAAAGTCTTTTGCCTTTTAAAATTATTAGGCAGATATTTTAACAATGGGAAAATAATTTCACTTTATTTACTACTATAGATACAACTTATGTGTGAAATACTTAATCCAATTTTGAAAACTTATTCCTAAAACATTCTCAAAGCCTGAATGTATATATTCTTAGAGAAGAAAGTCTAATCTTGCTGCTTTTCTCCAAATGTATCATTCCATTTAATTAGATAGCTTTCACTTGATATCTTTGTGTTACTACTTTATTTAGCCATTTCCCTTTTAGGAGGATATCATCCCTATATTATAATTTGACCACAAGTGGAGGTTGAAATTATAAGATGTTCATCCTTGCATCCTATTATAGTAACGCAGAGATGTTTCACTATCAATATATTATTTAATGGATTTAATAGTTTAAATATTGTATTTTAAAAACTTGATTGAAGAAATTTGTTATAAAATGGGGAGAAAGGACATAGTTATAACAATGTCATGTGCCATAACAGAGAGAAACCTCCCTTAGGACTATTTAATTCCAGGCATGAGTCATATCTGACAGCCAATCATGTACTTACAGGGTGATAAAATCAAGGCTCAGGATTAACCAGGGGGAAATTTTCTTTTCAGAAAGGAAACAGCACAATGGAGAAATACAGTCAGTAGTATCCAACTAGGCTTTGCCAAAGTCATCCCCAGAACCTTTCCCAAGCACAGAAATCCACCTTTAGCAGTTCCCAGACTATGGAACATGCTAATATTGGCATCTTGAAAATTTAGACGTCTATCCCTGCAATCAAAGATCAATAAATAGTAAATCACAATCCCAGGAATTTTTGATTTAAACAGTAAAATTCAACTAACTACAACTTAGGGCTTGAACATCTTTCCTGATGTTTCCCTAACAGTTTACATTCCATTTGCCCTTTACTTATAAATTAAAACAACTCATATTCCAGGGCTTTAAATATACAACAAATAACTGATAGTTAACTCATCATTCATATGTCGACGCTACATCTTTAAATCACTCTATTATAAAAGCCAAGAATTTCAAATGAAAACTCACTATTCTAATAAACTTCTCATCTTTATCATTATTATTATTTGCTTTATAACAAAATGTACCTTGTTAAATATTTAGCAATTTTCAAATATCTATTTTTATCAGATCCTTTTAAAAGTTCAATTAATGTGCAACAGCATCCAGATGAAAACTTTTGTCTAACAGCATTTCTGTTATAATGGTCTCTCAAATTTCAGAATATGACAATTTAGAAATACAATAATAATGATTAAATTCAGATCATGCCAATTACGTTTTCCAAATTATCACGTAAAAATCATTAGTCATATTACCTTTGACATTTTCAAATCACTTTATATTTATCATACATGGAACAATTGCATTCAATTAAAGAAATAAATAACAATTTGTGGCTTAGCATATGCTATATCAAGCTATTTACAATTATTGCATCATTTTAATTGTTACAACAACCCTAGGAAATGGGTACCAGTATTATTTTTCTCTCTATAGATCAGGAAACTGGGGCAAACAGACATAAAATAATTTGCTTAAGATAAAACATCTAATATATTTTTTCAACCAGAAATTCTAGACTAATTTGTTTACCTACATTTTTTTCTAACATTTTATTTTTTTTTCAACACCTGTATTTGGGAATCTGATCTGAAATGAGAGGGATTTACAAGGAGAGTGAGAGGGTCTCTGAAATGGAGGAGTCAGGGGATTTCTCATTTAAAAGATTTAAAATTATCAAAATGATTTAAAAATCATTCAAGGAAGGGTTAACGAGCAGTTGCTATAAAGTGCAAATGCCATTTTTCACTCTGTATTGCTTTCAAACTAACACATGTCTAGCCTATTCTCTGATCTTATGACCTAATCTCCCACAAAAAAGCATGTAAAGTGGTAGTTAGTCTTGCTTACTAGGACAATTGCTCCAACTATGAAAGTTCATCAATCCTTCTCAGTGTTCTAAATTCTGTGGCTATATCCCTTAAAAGTGTTTTTTTTTTCCTGGCTGGCTGAATTTTAAATTTTTCAAGATATTAATTCAACAATCTACACAGACATTTTACATGAAACAAACATTTTATGTTTCACAAAGACACATAGACAAAACAACAAGACAGCTAGGGATAGATACAAACAATTCTAAAAAAGCATGTGATTGCAATTCTAATTTTAACTGGTTCAGCAGAGGCAAACACTTAGTGAAGTGTGTAGTTAAAAAATAATCAGAGGCATGCAGTTGTAATTTTACAGAGGCATGCAGTGTAAAAAACAAAACAAGACAAAACAAAACTGGCATGTACTGTTTAAGAAAGGATAACCTTAAAAAAATTATCTAAAATGAACTGGGCCACCAGAGGGTCCCAGGAGCATTCCTCACAAAGAACAGTGAGCTTGACTAAGGTAAGACTTCAGAGAAGCATGTACAAGGTCAGAGGACTCAGCAGACAGTAGGTTGGGGAGAAGGGTATCAGACTCTGAAGAAATAAATCTCTGGTGGTGTGTAGTCCGGTCGCACTGATACTAGAAAGTCCAGGGGCCCAGTTTCATGTACAATCCCATTTCTGACACAAAATAATGTCAACAGGACAGAACCAGCCTCTAACCTGTGGGTGCCAGGAGCCAAATAGAGAAGGTTAGAGAGAGGAGAGTCAGGAATCAAACAGAAATTTAATTTCAAAGTTAGGGAAATGGCTTCCAAAGAAGGAAATATATGCTAGGACCCTGCTGCTAGTTGAGGGCTAAGGAAAAAACCTGAGGCACCGGGGGGAAATCTCAACATTTATACTGATGGTTGCCCAGTGAACTATATCCCTGGCAATTAAGGGTAACAACAGCAACAATTTGACAAATTGGATTCAAAGCCTATCTTCATGACCAGAACATGAATATAATAGGTGCTTTTCTGAGCTCAGAGAACACCTTGTGCTGGACAAAGAGATAGAAGGATTATAAGAAACAGTGCTGGGATTTTGCTGTGGCTAAGATCATTTAGAGGGTGAGGACAAAATATTGTTATTATGCCAAGCTTGCTTACTGGGCCTTAGCTCTGGAAAACAAGGTGTCTTCTAATATTTTGACATGGAAAAGTTTGTACGTGTTCCAAATATATTTCTAAGTAGGAATGTAAAGAGTTTAACGTTACTAAGTCTCTTATTTTCCTTTCCTGTTAACCTTTTATACAAGTCTCTTGATTTTTGTATTTGAAAGCCAATTTTTATACTCAGCTCTGGTCTTTTAATCAAGAATACTTGAAAGTCCTCTGCTTCAATGAATGTCCATTTTTCCTCTGAAAGATAGTACTCAGTAATTCAGAGTTGTAATCCTGACTCCATTATCCTCAGCAATATCATATTCCAAGCCCTCGAATACTTTAATTTAGAAGCTGCTAAATCTTTGTTATCCTAGCTGTGGTTTCTCAATGCTTGAAGAGTTTGACCCACTCATTCTTTAGGTTAAGATTATTAGTTTCAAACTAATATTTAATCTGTCTTTCCATAGCTCTTTATAGCATAAAAATATTTATCGCATCGTGATCTGAAAAGGATGCATTTAATATTTGTGCATTTCTATATTGGATTGTGAGGTTTTTATACCCTAGTACATGGTCAGTTTTTGCATAGGTGCCAAGTACCACTGAGAAGAAAGGTATATTCCTTCCTATCCTCATTCGGTTTTCTTTTTTTCCTTGTTTTTTTTTTTTTTACATAATATTTTTAGTTTTCAGCATTGATTTTCACAACAGTTTGAATTACAAATTTTCTCCCCATTTCTACCCTCCCTTCCATTCCAAGATGACATATATTCTGATTGCCCCATTCCCCAGTGTCCCTCCCTTCTGTCACCTCACTCCCCCCCATCCCCATTTCCCTTACTTTATCACAGGGCAAGATAGATTTCTATGCCCCATTGCCTGTATATCTTATTTCCTAGTTGCATGCAAACACTTTTTTTGAACATCTACTTTTAAAACTCTGAGTTCCAAATTCTCTCCCCTCTTCCCTCCTCACCCACCCTCCCTAAGAAGGCAAAAAATTAAACTTAGGCCACATGTGTATCAGTATGTAAAACCCTTCCACAGTACTCATGTTGTGAAAGACTATATTTTGCTCCTTCCTATCCTATCCTCTTTGTTCAGTTTTCTCCATTGACCCTGTCCCTTTTTGAAAGTGTTTGCTTTTGATTACCTCCTCCGCCTATCTACCCTCCCTTCTATCATCCCCCCATTTTTATCTTCTTCCACCTTCTTTCCTGTGGGGTAAGATGCCCAATTGAGTGTGTATGTTATTCCCTCCTCAGGTCAAATCTGATGAGTGAAAAGATTCACTCATTCCCTCTTGCCTGCCCCCTTTCCTTCTCATTTGAAGTGCTATTTCTGGCCACTTTTATGAAACATCATTCACCCTATTCTATCTCTCCCTTTCTCCCTCTCTCAATATAATCCTCTCTCATCCCTTAATTTGATTTTATGTTTTTAGGCATCATCCCTCCATATTCAACTCACCCTGTGCCCTCTGTCAATATACCTATATCTATATCTATATCTATCTATCTATCTATCTATCTATCTATATATATATATATATATATATATGTATATACAGATATATATATATATATATACACATATATGTATATATTCCTTTCAGATACCATAATACTGAGGTCTCATGAATTATACACATCATCTTTCCATGTAGGAATGTAAACAAAACAGGTCAATTTTAATAAGTCCACTATGAAAGTCTCTGTCTTGTTTACCTTTTCATGCTTCTCTTGATTCTTCTGTTGGAAAGTCAAATTTTCTATTCAGCTCTGGTCTTTTCACTGAGAAAGCTTGAAAGTCCTTTATTTTGTTGAAAATCCATATTTTGCATTGGAACATGATACTCAGCCTAGTTGGGTAGGTGATTCTTGGTTTTAATCCTTGCTCCATTGACCTCTGGAATATTTCTACAATACTCAAATTGTTTCTTTCTGGCTGCTTGCAGTATTTTCTCCTTGATCTAGGAGCTCTGGAATTTGGCGACAATATTCCTAAGGGAGATCTTTTGGGGATCTTTTTGAGGAGGCGATTGGTGGATTCTTTCAACTTCTATTTTGCTCACTGATTCAGGGCACTAGGGCCTGCTCTGCCTGGCTCCCCATCTGGTTGGTCCTGCTGCCGACCAGGCTGGGCCCTGCTCCTCTCCACTCCCAGCTCCGTGCATGATAGACCTCACCCAGTGACTATCCAGGCTGTCCTGGGCTGGAGCCCTTCTTCCCTCCACTATTTCATGGGTACTGCAGTTCTTCTCTGTTGCCTTTGGTGTTTGTGGGTTGAGAAGTCTGGCAACTGCCACAGCTCACTGATTCTGGGCATTGGGGACCACTGCGCCCAGCTCCTAGTCTGGTTGGTCCACACGGCCCATGCTGAGCTTCGCTCCCCTCCGGGCTCTGCTCCCCTCTGCTCTGTGCACAATAGACCACATCCAGAGACCATCAGGGCTGTCCTGGGCTGGATCCCTTCTTCCCTATGCTATTTTGTGGGTTCTGCAGTTCTAGAATTTGTTCAGAGCCATTTTTTATACATTTTTGGAGGGACCTGGTGTGGAACTCATGCTAGTCCCAGCTTTCCAGCCACCATCTTGGCTCCACCCCCTTCAGAGCTGTTTCTGCAAAGCAAGCTCTGCCACACCAGCACTCCTCCTCCCCAAGAACCACCAACCAGGACTGCTAATGAGATCTGAGCAGGCTCTGCACTCCCACTCGTATCTGCCACTTAATTCTTCCCACCAGGTGGGCCTGGGTCCAGAAGCAACTGCAACTGTAGTTATGTAGCTGCACCTCCTCTGTTGCCTCTGGGGCAGTGGCCCAACCAGGAACTCCTTTCTCTGTGTCCCCACGTTTTTTTCCCACTAACTTTCTCTATCGTCTTTGGTGTTTGTGGGTTGAGAAGTCTGGTAAGTCCCATAGCTCACTGATTCAGGGTGCTAGGGCCAGTTCCACCCAGCTCCCAGTCTGGTTGGTCTGTGTACAGGGCTCTGGGCTCTGCTTCTCTCCACTCTCAGGTCAATGCAATAGACCCTGCCAGAGACCATCCAGGCTGTCCTGGGCTGGAGCCCTGCTTCTCTCTGCTGTTTTGTGGGTTCTGCTGTTCTAGAAATCTATTCAGAGCCACTTTTATAGGTGTTTGGAGGGTCCTGGGGGAGATCTTTAGGTCAGTCTCGCTTTCCAGCTGCCATCTTGGCTCTGCCCCACCCCCCATCCAGTTTTCTCCAAAGATCAATCAACTTTTCTAAAATTCTAATCACCTCCTTAACTTCTTTCTTATTTATTTTGTGGTTAGATTTATTTTGTTCAGAGAGGGGGAGGTAGAGGGTCTCCCTAGTATACTTTGGCTATCCATGTCTTTCAGTAACTCCCTTAACTTCTCATCTAAGAATCTCGATCCTACACCACTTGGTTTATATGTGTTTAATAATGATATTACTTCATTGTTTATGGTGCCTTTTAGCAGGATGTAGTTTCCTAACATCTCTTTTACTTAGATCTATTATGTTTTGCTTTATCTGAAGTCATGATTGCTCCACCTGCTTTTTTTTGTTTGTTTAATTCAACTGAACCATAATATATTCTACTCTGGCCTTTAACCCATGTGTATCCCTCTGTTTCAAATGCATTTCTTGTAACAACATATTGTAGGATTGTTCTTTTTAATCTATTCTACTAGCCACTTCAGTTTTATGGGAGAGTTCATCCCATTTATCTTTACACTCATTATTACTACCAATGCCTTTCTATCCATCCTATCCTCCTGCACACATGTAGGCTTCTCTTTCTCCCTTCTCTCTTTGATTCCTCACTTCAGTTTTGCTTTTGACCACTGCCTGCCTCAATTTGAGGTCCCTCCTATTTACCCACTATACAAAACCATTGTTGCCGGTACTTTACTCTCCTGAGATGTGGTCTGGCTTTGCTGTGGCCAGGTCTGTGCTGGTGCAGCCTGTGTTAGACTGCCCTCCTCTCTCATCTCAGTGGAACACACCCTTCCTGTTGACCTTCCAGCTTGTCTTGGGACGGAAATCTGCCTCATTCTTTCACTTTGTGGGTTCTGCCACTGTAGAATTTGTTCGGAATCAATTTTTAAAAGTATTTGAAGGGTGTGGGGGAGAGCTCAGGTGAGTCCCGACTTTCACTCCACCATCTTGGCTCCCCGCACCCACCCCCTACTTAAATTGTTTCTATTGAAAGCTTGCAATATTTTCTCCTTGACCTGATAGCTGTGGAGTTTGGTTATAGTATTGGTAAGAGTTTTCATTTTGGGATCTCTTTCTGGGGTTGATAGGCATATTCTTTCAATGTCTATCTTACACTTGTATTCTAGAGTATTAGCTCAGTTTTCCTAATAATCTCTCGAAAGATGATATCTACCCTCTTTTTTGCTCATGGCTTTCAGGTAATACAATCATTTTAAATTCCCTCTCCTGGCTCTATTTCACAAGTCAGTTGTTTTTGCATTGAGATATTTCACATAGTCTTCTATATTTTTTTGTTTTGTTTTGTTGTTTTTTGATGTTATTTGTTTCTTGATTTTTCACAAAGTTGTTAGATTTCAGTTGCTCCATTCTAATTTTTAAAGAATTATTTTCTTTTTTTTGTTTTCTTTAAATTAATTTTTTTTATTTTTAGTTCACAACACTCATTTCCACAAGTTTTTGAGTTCCAAATGTTCTTCACAGCTCCCTTCTCCCTCCTCCCCCCAAAGACAAGCCTGTAATCCAAAATAGGTTCTACATATACATTCACATTAAACTTATTTATGTCAAGTCATAAAGAATTATAACCAATGGAATGAATTATGAGAAAGAAGAAATAAAACCAACAAAGAAAAAAAGAGAGCAAATAGTTTGCCTAAGTCTGCATTCAGACTGCATATTTCTTTTTCTGGATGTGGATGGCTTTTTTCCATCATGACTCTTTTGGAGCTGTCTTTAATCCTTTCATTGATGAGAGGAGTCAAGTGTATAAAAGTTAGTCCTTGCAGATACCATGTGTTTATAATCATGTATGATGATCTCCTGGTTCTGCTCCCGTCACTCAGCATCAGATCAAGTAAGTCTTACAAGGTTATTATGAAGTATTTTTGCTCTCTTTTCTTATAGCACAATAGCATTCCATTACATTCATATACCACAAATTGTTTAGCCATTCCCCAATTGATGGGCATCCCTTTGATTTCCAATTCTCTGCCACCAAAAAAAAAAGAGTTGCTATAAATATTTTTGTACATACAGATCCTTTTCCCACTACTGTGATCTCTTTGGGATACAGCCCTAGAAGCGGTATTGCTGGGTCAAAGGGTTTGCATATTTGTATAGCCCTTTGGGCATAGTTGCAAATTGCTCTCCATAATGGCTGAATCAGTTCACAGCTCCACCAACAATGTAACAATGTCCCTATTTTTCCATGTCTTCTCCAGCATTTATCATTTTCCTTTTTTGTCATGCCAGCCAATTTGACAGGAGAGATGTGGTACCTAAGAGTTATTTTGATTTGCATTTCTCCAATCAATAGTGATTTAGAACATTTTCTTTGCATATGACTATAGATATCTTTATTTTCTTCCTCCAAAAACTACCTGTTCATAACATTTGATCATTTATCAATTGGGGGATGACTTGTATTCAATTAAATTGACTCAGCTCCCTGTATATTTCAGAGATGAAGCCTTTATCAGACACTGCTTGTAAAAATTATTTCCCAGTTTTCTGCTTCTGTCATAATCTTAGTGGTATTAGATTTTTTGTATAAAAACTTTTCAAGTTAATGTAACCAAAATTATTTGTTTTGCATTTCATAATGCCCTTTATCTCTTGTTTGGTCATAAATTCTTCCCTGCTCCATAAATCTGACAGGTAAACTATTCTTTGCTCTCCCAAATTGCAGCCTTTATATCTAAATCATGAACCCATTTTGACTTTATTTTGGTATATGTTGTAAGATATTGGTCTATACACAGTTTCTGCCGTACTATTTTCCAGTTTTCCCAGCAACTTTTGTCAATAGTGAGTTATTATCCCCAAAGCTGGGCTCTTTGGGTTTATAAAAGAGTATATTACTACAGTCATTGATTACTACATCTCATGTACCTAACCTATTCCACTGACCCACCACTTTATTTCTTTTCCAGTACCAAGTAGTTTTGGTGACTGATGCTTTATAATACAGTTAAATATCTAATATGGCTAGGCCACCTTCCCTAACATTTCTTTTCATTAATTCCCTTGATATTCTGGACCTTTTGTCCTTCAAGATGAATTTTGTTATTATTTTATCTAGTTATATAAAATAATTTTTTGGTGGTTTGATTGGTATTGCACTAAATAAGTAAACTAGTTTAGGTAAAATTGTCATTTTTATTATATTAGCTCTGCCTAACCATGAGCAATTGAATTTTTCCATTCATTTAGATCTGAATTTATTTGTGTAAAAGTGTTTTCTAATTGTGTTCATATAGGTCTTGGGTTTCTCTTGGCATGGAGACTTCCAAATATTTCATAGTGTCTACAATAACTTTAAATGGAAATTCTTTTTCTATCTGTTGCTGTTGGGCTTTGTTGGTAATATATAAAAATGCTGAGGAGTTATGTGCATTTATTTTATATCCTGCAACTTTGCTAAAGTCATTTATTATTTCAGGTAGTTTTTTACTTGATTCTGTGGAATTCTCTAAGCAAATCATATCATCTGCAAAGAGTGATAGCTTAGCTTTGTCTTTGCCTATTCTAATTGCTTCAATTTCTTTTTCTTCTCCTATTCCTTAATATAATATTTCTAGTACCAACTTGAATAATAGCGGTGATAATGGACATCCTTGTTTCACTCCAAATCTTATTGGGAATGCAGCTAGCTTATGCTGAATACATATAATTCTTGCTGATGGTTTTTAGGTAGATACTACTTATGATTTTAAGGAAGACTCTATTCCTATGCTTCCTAGTGTTTTTAATATCAATGGGTGCTGTATTTTGTCAGAGTTTTTACTGCATCTATAGAAATAATAATATGTTTTCTGCTAGTTTTGTTGTTGATGTGATCAATTATACTGATAGTTTTCTTAATATTGCACCAGCATTGCATTCCTGGAATAAATCCTGACTGGTAATAGTGTATTATTCTCATGATTATTTGCTGTAATCTTTTTGCTAAAATTTTATTTTACATTTTTGCATCTATATTCATTAAGGATGTGACTCTTCCTGCTTTAGGTATTAATACCATATTTATGCCATAAAAAGAATTTAGGAGGATTCCTTCTTCATCTATTTTCCCAAATAGTCTATAAAGTATGGGAATTAATTGTTCTTTAAATGTTTGATAGAATTTGCTTATAAATTCATCTGACCAAGGAGATTTTTTTCCTATGGAGTTCATTGGTGACTTGTTCAATTTCTTTTTCTGAGATGGGGTTATTTAAGCATTTTACTTCCTCCTCTGGTAATCTGGGCAATTTATTTTTTTTGTAAATATTCATTCATTTCCCTAAGATTGTCAAATTAATAGGCTTTCATTTTTTTTAATTTATTTAACATATTTAGTTTTCAGCATTGATTTTCACAAGAGTTTGAATTACAAATTTTCTCCCCATTTCTACCCTCCCCCCCACTCCAAGATGGAGTATATTCTGGTTGCCCTGTTCTCCAGCCAGCACTCCCCTCTGTCACCCCACTTCCCTCCCATCCCATTTTCCCTTCCTTTCTTGTAGGGCAAGATAAATTTCTACACCCCATTGTCTGTGTATCTTATTTTCTAGTTGCATGCAAAAACATTTTTGTTTGTTTTTGAACATCTGTTTTTAAAACTTTGAGTTCCAAATTCTCTCCCCTCTTCCCTTCCCACCCACCCTCCCTAAGAAGTCAAGCAATTCAACATAGGCCACATGTGTATCATTATGTATAACCCTTCCACAATACTCATGTTGTGAAAGACTAACTATATTTTGCTCCTTCCCAACCCATCACGCTTTATAAAATTTTCTCCCTTGACCCTGTCCCCTTTCGAAAGTGTTTGTTTTTGACTACCTCCACCCCCCATCAGCCCTCCCCTCCATCATCCCCCCATTTACTTTTATCTTCTTCCCTCTTCTTTCCTGTGGGGTAAGATTCCCCATTGAGTATGTATGGTATTCCCTCCTTAGGCCAAATCTGATGAGAGCAATGTTCACTCATTCCCCCCTCATCCGCCCTCTCCCCTCCTCCCACAGAACTGCTTGCTCTTGCCTCCTTCATGCGAGATAATCCACCCCATTCTATCTCTCCTTATCTCCCTCTCTCAGTATGTTCCTCTCTCATCCCTTAATTTGATTTTATTTCTTTTAGATATCTTCCCTTCATGTTCAACTCACCTTGTGTCCTCTCTCTCTCTCTCTCTCTCTCTCTCTCTCTCTCCATATATATATATACACACACACACACATATATATATATACACCCATAGATATATACATACATACACATTCACCTATATATATATATACATAAACATATATGTATGCATATTCCCTTCAGCTACCCTAATACTGAGGTCTCATGAATCATACTCATCATCTTTCCATGTAGGAATGTCAACAAAACAGTTCATCTTTAGTAAGTTCCTTGCAATTTCTTTTTCTTGTTCTTTTTCTGCCTTTCTGCACTGGATTTTGAGGTTTTTCTGCCCTAGTAAATGGTTGGTTGTTGTGTATGTACTATATACTGCTGATAAAAAAGAATATTCCTTTCTATTGCTATTCAGTTTTCTCCAGAGGTCAATCATATCTACCTTTTCTAAAATTTGATTCACCTCTTCAACTTCTTTCTTGTTTTTTTTTTTTTTAGGTTAGATTTCTCAAGTTCGGAGAGGGGAGGTTGAAGGCCCCCACTAGTATAGTTTTGCTCTCTATTTCTTCCTGTAACTCCCTTAACTTCTACTCTAAGAATTTTTATGCTATACCATTTGGTGCACACATGTTAAGTAATGATATTACTTCATTGTCTGTGGTAGCTTGTAGCAGTATATAGTTTCCTTACTTATGTCTTTTAATTAGATTCATCTTTACTTTTGCTTTGACTGAGATTAGGATTGCTTCCCCAGCTTTTCTTTTTTTACTTCAGCTGAAGCAAAATATATTCTACTCCAGCCTTTTACCTTTAATCTGTGTGTATCCCCATCTTTTGTTTCTTGTAAACAACAAATTGTAGGATTGTGGTTTTAAGTCCATTCTGCCATCTGCCTCTGCTGTATGGGGAGTTCATCCCATTCACCTTCATAGTTATGATTACTATCTATATTTTCTTTCCCATCCTATTCCCCTCACACTGTTTATGCTTTTATTTCTCCTTTCTCTTTTCCCTTCCTCAGAAGAGTTTTGCTTTTGACCACTGCATCCCTCAATATTCCCTCCCTGTCAGCCCCCCTCCTTATCTTGCCTTTTTCCCTAACTACTTCTTCCTTTCCTTCTAATTACTCACCGCCCCCCATTTTCTTCCACCTTTCCCCTCCTACAGCCTGTAGGGCACGTTTGATTTCTATACTTAACTGACTATGTTATTCCCTCTCCTTGAGCCAAATCCAATGAGAGTAAGCTCAAACACTATTCTTCTCCCTTCCTTCTTTCCCTCTACTATGATATGCTGTTTTGGCTCTTCATGGGATATGATTTACCCTTTTTCTGCCATCTCCTTACCTGTTTTCCCATTACAATCCCTTCACAATCTTTAATTAGTTTTTTTTTAATCATCACAACACTTAATTTATACCCACACTCTTTATCTATGTATATGCCTTTTAGATGTCATACTAATAATGCCATTCTCCAGACTAACAAATATCATCCTACCATTTAGGGATGTAAACAGTTTGCCTTTTTTGAATAACAATTTTTTTCTCCCTTTTTTATAATTTTTCCCCTCTTTACCTCTTTATGCCTCCCTTGGGTTTTGTATTTGATGATCAAATTTTCCATAAAGCTCTGGCCTTTTCATCAGGAATGTCTGTAATTCCTTTTTTCATTGAATGTCAATCTATTTGCCTGGAAGATTATGCTCACTTTTGCTGGATATTTGATCCTTGGTTGTAGTACAAGTTCCCTTGACTTTCAGAATAACATATTCCAATTCATCCTGTATTTTAATGTAGAATCTGCAAAGTTCTAAGTGATCCTGACTGTTGTTCTGTGATATTTGAATTGTTTCTTTCTGGCTTCTTGCAGTATTTACTCCTTGACCTGAGAATTCAAGAATTTGGCTACAATATTCCTTGGAGTTTTCAATTTGGAATTTCTTTCAGGGGGTGATCAGTGGATTCTTTAGATGACTTTTAACCTCTGGTTCTAGAACCACTGGGAAGTTTTCCTTGACTCTTTCTTGGAAGATACTGTCCAGGCTCTTTTCTTCATCATGCTTTCTGGTAGACCAATAATTCTTGGATTGTCTCTCGGGGATCTATTTTCCAGGTCAGTTGTTCTTCCAATGAGATACTTTATGTTTTCTTCTAATTTTTAATTCTTTAGAATTTGTTTGACTGATTCTTGATGTATCATAGAGTTATTAGCTTCTACTTGGCCAATTCTAATTCTTAACAAATTGTTTTCTTTAGATAACTACTGAATCTCTTCTTTCCATATGGCCAATTTTACTTTTCAATGAGGCATTTTCTCCTGTTAGGTTCTGTAATTTTTCTTTTACCTCTCTAATTTGGCTTGTAAAATCCTCCTTGAGTTCTTCCAGAAATGCTTTTTGGGCTTGAGACCATATCATATTCCTTTTTGAGGTTTCAGATGTGGGCATCATGTCAACAATATCCTCTTCTGAGTTCATATTTTGATCTTCCCCATCCACATAATACAATTGAATGGTCTTTTTTTACTTTTCTAGTTTGCTTCATCATGGTGGTTGTCTTTTTTTCTGGCTTTTAAAGGTGAATCTCTGCTTCTGAGGCCCAGAGTCTCTGTCCCAAGCTTCTCATGTTGGGAACTAGGGGCCTGGTTACTAGCTTTGTGTGCTGTGCCTTGGCTTTTGTCAGCTAGAAGCTATATACTGTTGCAGCTCACCTGGTGCTAAGCTGGAGCAGGCTGGTTGGTACCAAGGGTTGAAGCCCACTGAAGTCTTTTTGAGTTACCCCAGGGTTACCCTGAATCAAAGAGTGTGAGATGTTGGTGACGGGTGGTCTGGCTGTTGGAAGTCTCCTCTCCCCCTAGGGATGCACTATATGCCACAAGTGGCCTCAGCCATGTGTCTGCACTGGTGTCTGACAATTCTCCTGACTGTGCAAAGGTATACCTAAGGTCCTGGTGTTGGCGCTTGCCTGCTCCACCCCCCTGGGGCTCAGGAACTTCTGCTGTTCTGCTGAGGGGGGCCTATTGGGACATGTCTTTTCCTGAACTGCTCTCCTTCCATTACCTCAGGAAGGGCCTGTCTCCCTAGACAGCTTCCCAAGCTAAAAGACTTCTGGCTTCTGTATTCCCAGAGTTTTTTTTTTTCCTAGGGTAGTATTTTCTGGGTTCTTCAAGGTCATCAAAGGAGGGATGAGAGCTCTTAGAGTTTACACAGTCATCATGGCTCCTGAAAGTTCAAAAAGGTAAATTTCAAATCTTTATACTAGGGGCTCATAGCCTCGGGACCAGATCCTGCTGCTGTTGCAGGCTCTGTGCTTCTGTCTCACCTAGCTTGGAGTGACTTCTGCCCTGTGGTGAGAGGCCTGGGGATTGCCACCACAACCAGCAAGCTAGGCCTGCCTGCTCCTGTTCTGGTATGGTCACTTGTAGTTCCTCAAGCTAAGCCCTCTCCCAGCCCAGTGCAACTGATCCCTCCCATAAACTTTCTGGACTCTGCTGGGTTGGAAATCTGCTACACAATGTCTCTTCATGGGTTCTACCTCTCTGAAATTTGTTAAGATTGACTTTTTGAGAGGTATCTAAAAGAATTTGTGAAAGAGCTTGGGTATGTCCCTGCTTTCACTCCAACATTTTGATTCAGCCCCCAGGAATTATTTTCTTCAGTGAACTTTTGAACCTTCTTTTCCATTTGGCCAGGTCTACTTTTGAAGACATTAATCTCCTCATTGGCTTTCTGGACCTCTTTTATCATTTGGTCTAGTCTGTTTTTTAAGACATTATTTTCTTCAGTATTTTTAAGTGTCTCCTTTACCAAGCTGTTGACTACTTTCTCAGGATTTTCTTTTATCAATCTCATTTCTCTTCACATTTTTTCCTCTATCCCTCTTACTTGATTTTCTGAATCCTTTTTGAGCTCTTCCACTGCCTGAGACTAATTCATATTTTTCATTGAGACTTTGAATGTAGGGACTTTGATTTCATTATCTTCTTCTGAGTGTGTGTTTTGACTTTCCTTGTCATGATACTAACTTTCTGTGGTCAGATTTTGTTCTTTTATTTCTAATTTTCCAGTCTAGTCCTTTTAACTCTTTTAACTTTTTAACTCTTTGTTAAAGTAGGGATCTGCTTCCAGGGTGGAGAGCATACTGTCTTGAGCTTAAGGGCTTTGGTGTAGCTGTTTTCAGAAATACTTCTAGGGACCTATAAATTATCAGTTCTTCCAAGGCGGTATGATTTAAGGCCTGTGCTCTGGTCTGTGAAAAACCACAATCCCTCTTTTTTGCCCTAGAACTAGGAAGAGGGTCCCTGCTCCACTGTGGCCACAAGTTCTGGTGTGCTAATGCTCCTCCTCACTCTGGGACTGCCACCCAGGGCTGTGACCTAGATCTAAGTATGGGCAAAGCAACAGAGTCCTGCTTCAGCAAAGGGACCCCTGTAATCTTTTTTTCTGACCAATTGTTTGGCCCTCTTAACATCTGTAGGTTGAGCTCCAGCAGCAGCTGCTACTGCTGATTTAGTGGCTCCTAATACCTAATCCTGGTTTGCTGGGGCTCAGGCTATGTCAGGGTGGCCTATACTGGACTGTGCTTCACTCTCACCTAGGTGTGACAACCTTTCCTGCTGACCTTCCAAATTGTTTTTGGCTGGAAAATTAATCCACAATTTCCTCTAGTGGGTTCTGCTACCACAGGAATTGCTTTATGGCATTATTTAAAGGTGTTCAGAGGGGTTTTGGTGAGAGCTCAGGTGATTTCCTGCCTTTTCTTTGCCATCTTATCTCCTCCCCAATGCAGTGTTTTTAACTTGCCCAATAATTCCCCTGTTTGAGAGGGGTGGAGGGAATGGGAAGTCAAAGGAAAATTTACCCCTGTAACCTCTGTTCTGTCATATATTTTTAAACTTGAAAAACAGAAACTCATTCACAACTTAAGTATTTAAAGCCCCAGTACTGTGATTAATTTATTTGCTCTGTCAATTGGCTCTTTCAATTTTAAATCAGAGAAGTGATTTCACCTAATAAAGAGGTGGTAGCATAGATATACCTCTACCATCATCTCATCACCTCATTAAGAGCATATGATTATATTTTGGGCATACTGTGATTATTTCAATTGAGTTGAAGAGAAGGGAATCACACTCATTTTGCATTATGAATGCCAACTCCTCACCCTTAAATATAAACTGCTATTGTAATTCCAGATAATGATGAATTTAAATGAAATGTGTCTGGTTGATTCTTGTAGAGAATAACTTCCCTAAAAAAGAAGCCACATATTTTTGAGAAACTGGGAAATACTTAAAAACCTAAACCCAGTAACCTACATACTGAGGTGGTTTCTAGTACCTTCGTTTCTAGTACCCTTAGAGGGGTCAAAGCATAAAAAAAGTGATACAAATGAAAAGGATCAAAAAAATCAAGTACATTTGAAAAGAAGGTTACATGAGATGGTCTAAATAAAGAAGACTTAAGTTTCTTAGGTATTGTTCTAATTAGATTATAATGTGGTGTTGATGATACATAATATCGAATACTTCAGCACAGTTTGAGGAAGACTTTTTTTTTCCCATCTTCACAATATTAATTGGAGTTTTATGACTTGTGCAAGGCAAACAGGCAGGTATGCATTATGAAAGAATTTGATCTACAATTCATTTCATAAAATTGGAAATCCAATGATATCACACAAGGCTGACTTATTTTTATTTAGGCTATCATGTAGAAAGAGAACCGCATTTGTATGAAGCAGTGATTAAAGGAAAATCTTGGCAATTGGACCATAAGCAGCTTGCAACAATTTGTAGGTATTGCCAGATAACATGTACTATTACAATGGGTTTTTTTTTAAATTCTCTATTTTATTATTTAATATGTTTTAGTTTTCAGTATTGATTTCCACAAGATTTTGAGTCACAAAATTACTCCCCATTTCTACCCTCCCCCTCCCACTCCAAGATGGCATATATTGTGATTGCCGCATTCCCCAGTCAGCCCTCCCTTCTGTCACCCCACTCCGACCCAAACTATTTTCCGTTACTTTCTTGTAGGGCAAGATTGATTTCTATGCCCCATTGCCTGTATATCTTATTTCCCAGTTGTATGCAAAAACAGTTTTTTTGAGCATCTTCTTTTAAAAATTTGAGTTCTAAAATCTCTCCCCTGTTCCCTCCCCACCCACCCTCCCTAAGAAGGCAAGCAATTCAACATAGGCCACACATGTATCATGTAAAACACTTCCACAATACTGATGCTATGAAAGACTAACTATATTTCACTCCATCCTATCCTGTCCCCCTTTATTCAGTTTTCTCCCTTGACCCTGTCCCTTTTCAAAAATGTTTGCTTTTGATTACTTCTTCCCCATATCCACCCTCCCTTCTATCATCTCCACTTATTTATCCCCTTCCCCCTACTTTCTTGTGGGGTAAGATACCTGATTGAGTGTGTATGTCATTCCCTCCTCGAGTCAAATCTGATGAGAGCAAGATTCACTCATTCCCCCTCACCTGCCCCCTCTTCCCTTCCAACTAATTGCTTTTTCCTTGCCATTTTTATGTTAGAAAATTTACTCCATTCAATCTCTCCCTTTCTCCCTCTCTAAATATATTCCTCTCTCATCCCTTTATTGTATTTTATTTTATTTTATTTTATTTTATTTTATTTGTATTCAATTCACCCTGTGCCCTCTGTCTATGTATTTGTATATTCCCTTCAACTACTATATCAATAAGGCAGAATTTGTGACTTCAAAGATAACCATGAATATGCCTGAATGGTCCAGAATCACAGGATATAAAGAATTCTCTAAGTTGAAGGCAGAGGAGTTAAAACATTTATTGAAACTCAAAAGTAGTAGACCCACGGACCAGTGTCCCCAGTTCGACATCCTGGCAAGAACCTTCCAAGATCAGTATGCTCATCTCACAATAGTCACCAAGAGGCCACAGAAAAACATTATGGCAGCAAGCCAAGCCATATAGATGCTTCCCCTCCCACCCAATGCCAGGGCCCTCTAGCAAAAAGACTACCCACTCTCCTCAAGACCCCACTCAGCACTCTCCAGTCTCCATGAGAGTCAGTCCTGCTTTTTTGTAGTGCGTGCCACCATCGCCACAGCTTCAGCCCCTTCCACCACTTCCGCTGCAATTTCCAAGCTCTGTTCCAGCTAGCTGACTGCTTCTTCTCTCCTTCAGCTCTTAACTGCTCTCACCAACTGCCTCACCAACTGCCTCTCCAACTGCCTTTTAGCTCTGCTCCAACTGTTCAGCATGGTCCTCCTACCACAGGCTTCCATTGGCTCCAGTCCTAGCCACTCCTCCAAAGACCCTGAGAGCCCCGCCCCCAAGCCCACTCAAATGGGTGGGGAAGATCTTCCCATTCACTGACTGCCTTTACAACTACCCTAATACTGAGAAAAGTCTCATGAATTACACACATCATCTTTCCATGCAGGAATGTAAACAAAACAGTTCAACTTTAGTAAGTCTCTTATGATATCTCTTTCTTGTTCATCTTTTCATGCTTGTCTTAATTCTTGTGTTTGAAAGTCAAATTTTCTATTCAGCTCTGGTCTTTTCACTGAGAAAGCCTGAAAGTCCTCTATTTTATTGAAAATCCATATTTTGCCTTGGAGCATGATACTCAGTTTTGCTGGGTAGGTGATTCTTGGTTTTTAACCCTAACTCCTTTTACCTCTGGAATATCATATTCCAAGCCCTTCAGTCCCTCAATGTAGGAGCTGCTAGATCTTGTATTATACTGATTGTGTTTCCAAAATACTCAGATTGTTTCTTTCTGGCTGCTGGCAGTACTTTGTTCTTGACCTAGGAACTCTGGAACTTGGCAACAATATTCCCAGGAGTTTTCTTTTGGGGATCTTTTTCAAGAGGCGATCAGTTGATTCTTTCAATTTCTTTTTTACCCTCTGGCTCTGGAATATCAGGGCAGTTCTCCTTGCTAATTTCTTGAAATATGATATCTAGGCTGTTTTTGTGATCGTGGCTTTCATGTAGTCCAATAATTTTTAAATTATCTCTCCTGGATCTCTTTTCCAGGTCAGTGGTTTTTCCAATGAGATAGTTCACATTGTCTTCCATTTTTTCATTCCTTTATTTCTGTTTTATAATATCTTGATTTCTCATAAAGTCATTAGCTTCCACTTGCTCCAATCTAATTTTTAAGGTAGTATTTTCTTCAGTGGTCTTTTGGACCTCCTTTTCCATTTGGCTACTTCTAACTTTCAAGGCAATCTTCTCCTCATTGACCTTTTGTAGCCCTTTTGCCATTTGAGTTAGCCTATTTTTTTGAAGGGAGAAGGCAGGGCAATTGGGGTTAAGTGACTTGCCCAAGGTCACACAGCTAGTAAATGTCTCCAGTGTCTGAGGCCACATTTGAACTCAGGTCCTCCTGACTCCAGTGCCAGTGCTCTATTTTTTAGTCTATTTTTTATTAGTCTATTTTTTAAAGTGTTATATTCTTCAGTATTTTTGGGGTATCCTTTAGTAAGTCATTGACTTGTTTTTCATGGTTTTCTCACATCACTCTCATTTCTCTTCCCAATTTTTCCTCTACTTCTCTTACTTACTTTTCCAAATCCTTTTGGAGCTCTTCCATGGCCTGAGACAAATTCATATTTTTCTTGGAGGCTTTTGATGTAGGCTCTTTGACTCTGTTGACTTCTTCTGGCTCTATGTTTGGAACTTCTTTGTGACCACTAAAAGATTATAAAGTCTCTGAATCTGAGCCCATTTTCACTGCCTGTTCATATTCCCAGCCAACTACTTGACCCTTGAACTTTCTGTCAGGGTAAGACTGCTTGTAGAGTAGAGAGTACTTTGTCCCTAACTTTAGGGGCCTTGTGCTGCTGTTTTCAGAACTACTTCTACACAGCAAGCTTTGCCACACCAATGCTGCTCCTCCCCCAAGACCCGCCAACCAGGGCTACGTCTCAGATTCAAGAAGGGAAAAGCAGGCTCTGCACTCCTGCTCTGATCTGCCGCTTAATTCCTCCCACCAAGCAAGCCTAGGGCCAGAAGCACCAAAACTGTACCTCTGAAAGGAGCCCCAGAGCTGCACTCCCTCCGCAGCCCCAGGGCCTGGGGCCAACCTAGCAGTCCTCTCACTTTGGTCCAGCAGTTTTTCCACTAACATGCTCTGTTGTCTTTGGTGTTTTTGGGTTGAGAAGTCTTGTAACTGCCACAGCTTAATGAGTCAGGGCCCTATGGCCTGTTCCACCTGGCTCCTGTTCTGGTTGATTCTGGTGTGACCTACTTTGTTCCTAGCTATGTGTGACAGACCCTTCCCAGTGACCATACAGACTGTCCTGTGCTGGAGCCCTGCTTCCCTCTGCTATGTTGTGGGTTCTGCAACTTTGAATTTGTTCAGAGCCATTTTTACAGGTGTTTGTATGGACCTGGGGGAGAGCTTAAGCAAGTCCCAGCTTCCCAGCCTCCATCTTGGCTCTGCCTATTATGAAGTTTTAACAGAGATGATTGAGAGATTATGCTTTTGAATAAATTACACTTAATAACCCTAGGAGAATATATGCCTTAGCACAAACTAGTCTGAAGAATCATACATGACCTAAGTCCTAAATGTGATGAAAAAGTTATATTCGTTTTCTAATTTGGTTTTCTTTACAAGTTGTTGTGGAAAATGAAGCTAATTTATAGGTGACATAGAATGATTTCAACCTATAAGAATATTTAAATAATATATGTAGCCACTGCATTCTTCAAAAATCAAGTTCAACCCTTATCTTTTCCAGTTTTCTTTCCCAATTTTCCTAAAGATTACTTCCAACCACATTCTCTATTTACATTGTCATCTTTCCTCAACACTATGCTGAAACCAATATCTGAAAACACTAAATAGAAAAGCATTTCCCAATCCACACTGGTGTATTGAAGAAATTTTACACTAATTGGAGGCCTAGACAAATGACATAAAAAAGACATAAATAAACCAGTTGAAATCTATATTCTCTGAAATAGCTTGGTATAGTAGAAAAATCTGGCTCTGAAGTCACAACTGGATTCCAATCTTAATTGTGACACTTACTGTTTTTGTCAACTAAGGAAAAAACAAAACTTTGTAGGCTTTCAGTTTACTCATCTACAAAATGAGTGTTTGAACCAGATGACTTCTGAGGTGTTTTTCAGTTCTAGGTATATGGCTGTAAATAGGAATAGTAGTTAGATGGTTGAGCGTGGAATCAGGGAGATCTGAGCTTTCATCTTCTCTTAAATTCTAGTGATGTGGCCCTATACAAATAACTTAACTTCCCTGGGCCTCAGTTTCCCTCCTCTGTAAAATGGAGATCATAAGAGCACCTATCTCAAAGGCTTACTATTTTGATCAAAACGAGCTAACATATATAAAGCACTTTGCAAAACATTATTGTTGTTCAGTTGTGCAACTCTTTTTGATGCCATTTGGGGTTTTCTTGGCAAAGATACTACAATGATTGGCCATTTCCTTCTCCGGGTCATTTTACATATCTGGAAAATGAGGCAAACAAGGTTAAGTGACTTAACCAAAGGCATACAGCTAGCAAATTTCTGAGGCCTGACTTCAGACATGGCACTCTATCCACTGAGCCATTTATCTACTATCCCTTGCAAACCTTATATATATGCTAATTTTATTACTGTTGCTAATTATTTTTATCTTACATTAATACATATTGAGTTTAATGTGTGCTAGTCACAAAGTCAGTACAACTCATTTATGTTGCTTCGTGATTCTTCTCAATTTGCTTTATTCCTGGTTTGTTTAGTCAACCAAATTAGATTACAATTTCTAGAGGGCATGCATGATGCTTTTCCTTTTGCTTTCACCAAATTTATCTGGTTTAAACATTAAGTACTTTGGTTGGATCTCTCAGCCATGAGCCAGCCATTCAATGAACACTTAAACTTATCCTATGTAAAATATTAGAATTACCTCATCTTTCAGCTGCTACAGGTTGTAGGAATAGAAATGATGAGCAAGGTCAAGTTTTACCTCCAGGCTACATTCAGCCAAAATGAGCTAATGGAAATCTCATCCTCTCAGAAACAGATGGGTAGAAATGCTTTTCTAGGGCATCCAAAAAGTTGCTGCTTTAGTACTAAATGAATCTTGTAAATAATATCACAAGAATCTATTAAGTATAGACATATTATCAATTTTCAGATCAGACACTTTGCCTTTGTACCTCTGTTTCCCAAAACATACTCGATAGGATGAATTTAATGGCAAATCGCAATCACATAAAGAGCTGCATATTAATCAAAAGTAACTTCTAGCTTTACATTTCTTCATAAAGGAAGAGATAAAAAGTTCAATTCAACAGCTTTTCCAATTTGGAGGAACACAAAATTGTATTCAGTAAATACTCCTTAGTTTTGCCACGTATCCTATCCTTCCATACATGTATTTTTGATTTTTGTTTTTGCTTTTGTGGTTCATTTTTTTTAAACTGCAATCAATCCTCATACCCGTACACAACTTTTTTCCCTCTCAAATTCATGACAACTGATATAGATGTGTATTGCTATTGATGCCTTATGACTGTGGAGGCATAAAGGTGAGAAATTTAAAGGAAAATGTGATACATTCCCAATGTTATAAGACCAAAAATAGTTGGGAATTTTCTTTGATGCAAGCTATTTGACTATGATTTACAGTACTACAATTTTAGGTATACAAAACTAATTTGCAATTGCTCTTGCCTATTGTGTTTCTCACATTATTCAGTAAGCAGTGTTCTAAGTGGGTTAGGGTGTCCATGTTACTAATGGAAGAAGAGACGTCATGTAAAATAAGTTCCTATCCATTGTAGTTTATTGAAAGATTATGAGATATCAGGCCTCCTAGAAGGGCTGGAATTGGGGGATGATTTATATCTTTTTGTTTGCCTCCTCTAGTTACTTTGTAAAGTACCTATCAAATCATCTCATGAAGGACCTAACAAGATGGCTTCCCAGTTTCCTCTTTTTCTGTATGTGAGGTTCCCTCTCTGATATTTTACCAATTTTTCTTGCTTCACCAAGGCTGTAGAAAAGTTATTCGACTATATTTTTGTTTAAGTATTATTAATACTTCAGCTGCATATCTCATAGTTCTTGCTGCCTTAAAGCAGCAAAGTCACACAGGGAATATTGGGCCTGGAGTAAGGATAGACTTAATCTCAAATCCAGCCTCAGACACTACTATCTGTGTGACCCTGAGTAAGTTACTCGAACTCACTTGGCCTCAGTTTCTTCATCTCTAAAATGGAGTTAATAATAGTGCTTACCTCCCAGAGTTGTTGTAAAGGTCAAACAAGCTAATAATTGTAAAGGGCTCAGTACAGTGCCTGGCATATAGTGTTATATAAATTTATATTATTATTATTATTATTATTGTTATCACAGTCATTTTTACTATGCAACTATACTTTCCTTAATCAATTTTCCCTTTGTCATAAAACAGAATACTTAAGTCAAATCAACAGAGACAGCAACTGTATGTGCCAGTGTATTTGACTTTCCAGGCCAGTATGTCCTCACATCTCTAACAAAAAGTTGGTGGTTGGTGCTTCAAAACCATTTTAACTGAATTTTTAAATGGTTCCCATTGCAAACTCATTAAAAGTTTACAACTAAATTTTGTATGAAGGTAGATCATAATAGGCAAGGTAGGAGGGGGAAAATGGTGCATGAAAAATCCCAGGAATATTATAGCCAAACTCCAGAGCTTCCAGGCCAAGGAGAGAATATTCCCAGAAGAAAAAATTCAAGCATGGGGGTAAGGGTGGGGGAGCCAAAATGGTGGAGTGAAAGCAGGAACTCACCTGAGTTCTCTCCCAAATCCATTCAGGTACCTTTAAAAAGTGACTCTGAATACATTCTAGAGCAGCAGAACCCACAAAGAGACAGAGTGAGGCAGATTTCCATCCCAAGACAACCTGGAAGGTCAATAGGAGGGGTCTGTTCCACTGGGATAAGAGAGGAGAGCAATCTAGCACAGGCTGTGTCAGCACAGACCTGGCTACAGCAACACCAGAGCATACTTCAGTGGACTGATTCATTGGCAGCAGTGGTGGTTTCCAGACTTCTCAGCCTACAAACTCCAGACACAACTGAGAAGGTCAGCAGGAAGGTCAGAACTGGGTGAGAGAGAAGCACATTCCAGGGCAGGGCATGCCTATACAACCCTGGCCCAAGGAAACCAGAAGCAGGCCTTGGGAGTGACTGCATTAACAGTGAAAGCAAAGGCAACAGCAGCATCTGCTCTGGGAGCTATCAGCTCATAGACAGAATGTGTGATATTTCCACTTCCAGAAGCCAAGATGGTGAAGTAAGCAGTAAATCACTCTCACCCTTCTTTATTGACCTTGAAAAACCCAGAGAATATTGCCCCAGGAGAAAATTCTGAAATAGTGGAGGCAGAGGAAAGATGAGGTACAGCAGTCTTTTAGCTCAGGAGGCTGGGGGGATTAAGGGAAAGGTCCCTTTTGCTGTGGCTGAAGGAGATCAGTACAGGACATGAGGAGTTCCAGTAAGCTTGCAGCAACCCCACCTCAGCAGACCAGAGGCAGATCCTGAGGCCCAGGGTGGTGGAGCAGCCAACCACCAAAACCAGGCACACACCACCCACCACCACCAGCTCCAGCTCAGCACCCCAGGTGAGCTACCAGCCTATAGATTCTAGCACCAGAGGCTCCAGTACACAAAACCAGTAACCAGGCCACTAGTCCCCAGCCCAAGAAGCCTGGGACAGTGCCCTCTGTGCTCCAGAAGCACAGATCAACTTTTAAAGCCAGAAAAAGGCAAACAACATGAGCAAAAAGCAACAGAGAAAAACAGTGACCATAGAAAAGCATCTTGGTGACACGGAACATTAAAACGCAAATTCAGGAGAGGACAACACTGTCAACATACTTACATCTGAAACCTCAGAGGGGAATATGAACTGTTCTCAAGCCCAAAAAGCCTTCTTGGAAGAAATGAAGAAGGATTTTAAAAGTCAAATAAGAAAGGTAGAAGAAAAACTGAATAATTCCTTAAATATACAATTGACGAAAGGGGAAAAAAGGTACCCTGAAGAAAATAATTCTTTAAAAAGTAGAATTGGCCAAATGGAAAAGGAGGTACAAAAACTAACTGAAGAAAAGAGTGCTTTAAAAATTAGAATTGGGTGAGTAACAACTAATGACTCTATGAGATATTAAGAATCAGTCAAACAAAATCAAAAGAATGAAAAAAATAAAAGAAAACATAAAATACCTCATTGGAAAAACAACTGACAGGGAAAGTAGATACAGGAGAGATAATTTATGAATGATTGGTCTACCTGAAAGCCACAATCTAAAAAAGAGCCTCAATCATCAAGGAAAACTGCCCTAGAACCAGAGGGTAAAATAGTAAGCAAAAGAATCCACCAATCCCATTCAGAAATAGATGCTAAATTGAAAATGCAAAGGAATATTATAGCCAAATTCCAGAATTATCAGGTCAATGAGGAAATACTGCAAGTAGGCAGAAAGAAACAATTCAAATATAATGGAGCCATGGTCAGGATTACACTGGACCTTGCAAATTCTACATTAAAAGATCAGAGGGCTTGGAATGTGATATCCCCTGAGGCAAAGGAACTTGTATTATAATCAAGGATCAACTACCCAGCGAAATTGAGCATAATCTTTCAGCAGGGAAGATGGATATTTAATGAAATAGGGGACTTGCAGACTGTCCTAATGAAAAGCCCAGATCTCAACAGAAAATTTGATTTTAAATGCAAGACTCAAGAGAGGCATAAAAATGTAAACAGGAAAGGAAAAAAAAATAACATGTTATTCAATAAGGGCAAACTGTTTAAGTCTCTACATGGGAAGATGATAGTTATAACTCTTGAGAATTCTATGTTTATTGGGACATTTAGAAGGGATAGACATAGGCAGAAAGGGTGAGTTTAAGGTGACCTTGACGTGATGATAAGAAACCTAATTAAATTGGTGAAAAAGGATTGTAATGGGAGAAGAGGAAGGGAGGAGGCAGAAAAGAGTAAATTACATCACATGAAGAAGCATAAAGACATATTACAGTAGAGAGAAATAAAGGAGGGAGTCGAGTAATATTTGAACTTTACTCTCTTTGGATTTGGCTCAAGGAAGGAATAAAATAATCAGTTAGATATGGAAATCTAACTTGCCCTATTGGCAGTAGGAGGGGAAAAGGGAAAGAAAAGGGAGGGGGTGCATAAAAGGGAGGGCAGATTGAGGGAGGCAGTGATCAAAAGCAAAGCACTAGTGAGGAGGGAAAGGGAGAAGGGAGAAAACAAAGCACAAACAAATGAGGGGGGATGGAGAGAAAGACACAGATGGTAATCATAATTGTGAAAGTAGATGAGATGAACTCATCCATAAAACTGAAGTGGCTCTCATTAAGAACCATAATTCTATAATATGTTGTTTATAAGAAACACATATGAAACAGAGGGATACACAAGGGATAAAGGTAAAAGGCCAGAGTACAATATATTATGCTTCAGTTGAAGAAAAAAAAAAAGGAGGAATGGCAATCCTGATCTCAGATAAAGACAAAGCAAAAATAGATCTAAGTAAAATAGATAAGGAAGGAAACTATATCTTGCTAAAGGCACCATAAACTATGAAGTAATATCATCACTAAACATGTGCACGAAGTGGTATAGCATCCAAATTCTTAAAGGAAAAGTAAAGGGAGTTACAGGAAGAAACAGATAGACAAACTATACTAGTGGCAGACCTCAACCTCCCCCTCTCTGAACTAAATAAATCTAACCACAAAATAAATAAGAAAGCAGATAAGGAGTTGAATATAATTTTAGAAAAAAATTAAATATGGTAGCCCTCTGGAGAAAACTAAATGGGGATAGAAAGGAATATACCATTTTCTTGCCAGTACATAGCACATACACAAAAAATGATGGCGTACTGGGGCATAAAAAATTCACAATCCAAAGCAGTAAGGCAGAAATATTAATTACATTCTTTTCAAATCATGATGCGATAAAATATGTGTAATAAATGACCATGGAAAGATAGACTAAAAATTAAATGGAAACTAAATAATCTAATCCTCAATAATGACTAGGTCAAACAATAAATCATAGAATCAATCAGTAACTTCATCCAAGGAAATGACAATAATGTGACCACATACCAAAACATATGTGATGCAGTGAAAGTGGTTCTTAAGGGAAGTTTTATATCTCTAAGTGCTTACATGAATAAAATAGAGAAATAAGAGATCAATGAGCTTATCATGCAATTAAAAAAAAACTATAAAAAGAACAAATTAAAAATCTCCAGTTAAATTCCAAATTAGAAATACTGAAAACTAAAGGAGTAATTAAGCAAATTGAAATTTAAGAAAATTACTGCACTAATAAATAAAACTAAGAGTTGGTTTTATGGAAAAAAAAAACAACAAATTAGACAAATCTTTGGTTAATTTGATTAAGAAAAGGAAACCAAATTGCCATTTTCAAAAATGAAAATGTTGAATTCACCACCAATGAAGAGGAAATTAAAACAAAAATTAGGAATTATTCTGCCCAACTGTATACCAATAAATTTGACAATCTTGCTGAAATGCATGAAAACGTGCAAAAACAAATATTACCCAGAATAAGAGAAGAGTAAATAAAATACTTATATAGCCCCGTTTCAGATAAAGAAATTGAAGAAGCCATCAATGAATTCTGTAGGAAAAATTCTCCAGTGCCAGATGGATTTACAAAATGAATTCTATCAAACATTTAAAGAACTATTAATTCCACTACTATATAGACTATTTGGGAAAATTACTGAAGGAGTCCTACCAAAATCATTTATCATGCAAAGGCAGTACTGATACCTAAAACAGGAAGAGCCAAAACAGAGAAAGAAAATTACAGAATAATTTCCCTAATGAAGATAAATGCAAAACTTTTAAATGAAATATTAACAAAGATATTACAGCAACATAAAATGAGAATAATACACCATGTACATGTAGGATTTATACCAGGAATGCAGAGTTGATTCTGTATTACGAGTACAATCAGCATAATTGACCATATCAACAATAAAACTAACAGAAACTATGTGATTATATCAATAGATGCAGAAAAACTTTTGACAAAATACAATACCCATTCCTATTAAAAACACTAGAGGATGGCAGCTGGAAAGCAGGGAAAGCGTGAGCTGCCTGCCAAGTCCCTCCAAAAACCTATAAAAAATGGCTCTGAACCAATTCTAGAACTGCAGAACCCACAAAACAGCAGAGGAAAGCAGGGATTTAGCGCAGTACAGCCTGGATGGTCTCTGGGTGAGGTCTATCCCGCTCAGAGCTGGGAGCAGAGGGGAACAGAGCAAAGCCCAGCGTGAGCTGTATGGACCAACCAGACCAGGAGCCATGCAGAGTGTGCCCTAGAGCCCTGAATCAGTGAGCTGTGGCAGTTAGGAGACTTCTCAAACCAAAATCACCAAAGACAACAGATAAGGTTACTGGGAAAAGCTACGAGAGTGGAAGGAGTTCGGGGTTAAGCCACCGCCCCCGGGGCAGCGGAGGTGGGGCAGCTACAGAAGAACACCTGCAGTTGCTTCCGGACCCAGGCCCACCTGGTGGGAGGAATTAAGTGGCAGATCAGAGCAATAGTGAAGAGTCTGCTGAAGATCTAAGTCCAGTGCGGGTTGGGGGTTCTTGGGGAAGGAGGAGTGCTGGTGTGGCAGAGCTGGTGCATCCTCCCAGGCATGGAACATATTTCTCTAAACTCTACAAGCAGTCATACCCCGCTGAAAAACTCAAGGGTCAAGTTAGTTGGCTGGGAATATGGCCAGGCAGTCTCAGACTTTGGATTCTTTCTTTGGTGACAAAGAAGACCAAAACATACACAGAAGAAGTTAACAAAGTCAAAGAGCCTACAACAAAAGCCTCCAAGAAAAACATGAACTGGTCCCTGGCCATGGAAGAGCTCAAAAAGGATTTGGAAAAGCACGTTAGAGAAGTAGAGGAAAAATTGGGAAGAGAAATGAGAAGGATGCGAGAAAACCATGAAAAACAAGTCAATGACTTGCTAAAGGAGACCCCCAAAAATTCTGAAAAATATACTGAAGACAACAACACCTTAAAAATAGAATAACTCAAATGGCAAAAGAGCTCCAAAAAGCCAATGAGGAGAAGAATGCCTTGAAAGGCAGAATGAGCCAAATGGAAAAGCAGGTCCAAAAGATCACTGAAGAAAATACAACCTTAAAAATTAGATTGGAGCAAGTGGAAGCTAATGACTTGATGAGAAATCAAGATATTATAAAACGGAGCCAAAGGAATGAAAAAGTGGAAGATAATGTCAAATATCTCGTTAGAAAAACTACTGATCTGGAAAATAGATCCAGGAGAGATAATTTAAAAATTATTGGACTACCTGAAAGCCATGATCAACAAAAGAGCCTAAATGTCATCTTTCAAGAAATTATCAAGAAGTGCCCTGACATTCTAGACCCACAGGGCAAAATAGAAATTGAAAGAATCCATCGATCACCTCCTCAAATAGATCCCAAAAAGAATCTCCTAGGAATATTGTCGCCAAATTCCAGAGCTCCCAAATCAAAGAGAAAATACTGCAAGCAGCCAGAAAGAAACAATTTGAGTATTATGGAAACACAATCAGAATAACCAAAGATCTTCTATTTATAATTTTAAGGAAGGTTCCATTTATTCCTATGCTTTCTAGTGTTTTTAATAGGAATGGATGTTGTATTTTGTCAAAGGCTTTTTCTGCGTCAATTGAGATGATCATATGGTTTCTGCTAGTTTTGTTGTATTATGCTAATAGTTTTCCTAATATTGAACCAGCCTTGCATTCCTGGAATAAATCCTACCTGGTCATAGTGTATTATTCTCTTGATGAGTTGCTGCAATCTTTTTGCTAATATTTTATTTAAAATTTTTGCATCAATATTCATTAGAGAAATTGGACTATAATTTTCTTTTTCTGTTCTGACTCTACCTGGTTTGGGTATTAGTACCATATTTGTGTCATAAAATGAATTTGGTAGGACTCCTTCTTCACCTATTTTCCCAAATAGTCTTCAAAGTATTGGAATTAGTTGTTCTTTAAATGTTTGATAGAATTCACATGTAAAACCATCTGGCCCTGGAAATTTTTTTTCCTAGGGAGTTCATTGATGGCATACTCAATTTCTTTTTTCTGAGATGGAGTTATTTAGAGATTTTACTTCCTTTTCTGTTAACCTGGGCAGTTTATGTTTTTGTAGATATTCATCCATATCTCTAAGGTTGTCAAATTCATGGGCATACAATTGGGCAAAATAATTCCGAATTACTGTTTTGATTTCCTCTTCATCACAAGCGAACTCACCCTTTTCATTTTTGACACTGGTAATTTGATTTTCTTCTTTATTTTTTTAATTAAATTGATAAAATATATAGGAATAAAAGCCATTCCCAAACTGAGAAATGGTCAAAGGATATGAACAGGCAGTTTTCAGAGGAAGAAATTAAAGCTATCTATAGGCATGTGAAAAAAAAGTGCTCTAAATCACTACTGATTAGAGAAATGCAAATCTAAACAACTCTTAGATACCACATCTCTCCTGTCAGATTGGCTAAAATAACAAAACAGGAAAATGATACATGCTGGAGAGGATGTGGGAAAATTGGAACATTGTTACATTGCTGTTGGAGTTGTGAGATGATCCAGCCATTTTGGAAAGTAATTTGAAACTACACCCAAAGGGCCGCAGGAACGTTCATACCCTTTGACACAGCAATACCACTTCTAGGGTTGTATCCCAAAGAAAGAACACAAGCGGGAAAAGGACCCATATGTACAAAAATATTTATAGCCGCTCTTTTTGTGGTAGCCAAGAATTAGAAATCAAAGAGATGACCATCAATTGGGGAGTGACTGAACAAGCTGTGTTATATGAAGGTAATGGAATAATATTGTGCCATAAGAAATGGGGATTATACGGACTTCGTTACATCCTGGAAAAACCTACACGACATAATGCTGAGTGAGCGGAGCAGAGCCAGGAGAACATTGGACACAAACAGAGATACATGGATTCTGTGAGGACAAACCCTGACAGACTTCCCTCTTCTCAGCAACACAAGGTGCAAGGACAACTCCAAAGGACTCATGATGGAGAAAGCTATCTACATCCAGAGAAAGAACTATGAAGTTTGAATGCAGATTGAGGCACACTTCATGCTCGCCTTTTTCTCTTCTCTTTTGTTTTTGTTTTCGGGTTTGTTTGGTTTTTTTTTTTGGTTCTGTTTCTTCTTTCTCATGATTCATTCCATTGGTCATAATTCTTCTCCGCAACTTGACAAGTGTGTAAATTAATTCAATGCGAAGTTATTCGTGGTAGTTATGTGAGATTCCATGCCGTCTTGGTGAGGGTGAGGGGAGGGAGGGGAGAAAATCTGGAACTCAAAATTTTGTAGAACCATCTGTTATTAACTAAAAATAAAAATAGATAATAATATATAAAAAAGAATAACCCAAGATCTGGCAGCTTCTACATTAAAAGATCGAAGGGCTTGGAATACGATATTCCGGAGTTCAATGGAGCTAGGATTAAAACCAAGAATCACCTACCCAGCAAAACTGAGTATCATGCTCCAAGGCAAAATATGGATTTTCAATAAAATAGAGGACTTTCAAGCTTTCTCAGTGAAAAGACCAGAGCTGAATAGAAAATTTGACTTTCAAACACAAGAATCAAGAGAAGCATGAAAAGGTAATCAAGAAAAAGAACAAGAAAAAGAAATTGCAAGGGACATACTAAAGTTGAACTGTTTTGTTTACATTCCTACATGGAAAGATGACATGTATGATTCATGAGACCTCAGTATTAGGGTAGCTGAAGGGAACATGCATATATATATATGTTTATGTGTATACATATATATATAAGTGAATGTGTATGTATGTATATATGTATGTGTGTGTGTATATATATGTATATGTATGTGTATATATATATATATATATATATGTAGAGAGAGAGACTGGGCACAGGGTGAGTTGAAAATGAAGGGAAGATATCTAAAAGAAATATAATCAAATTAAGTGATGAGAGAAGAATATATTGAGAGAGCGACATAGGGAGAGATAGAATGGGGTGGATTATCTCGCATAAAGGTGGCAAGCAGAAGCAGTTCTGGGGGAGGAGGAGAGAGGCCAAATGAGGGGGGAATGAGTGAATCTTGCTCTCATCAGATTTGGCCTGAGGAGGGAATAAAATACATTCCCAATTGGGTATCTTACCAGACAGGAAAGAAGAGAGAAGATAAAAAAGGGGGAGGGGATGATGGAGGGGAAGGCAGATGGGGGTGGAGGCAATAAAAAACAACCACTTTTTAAAGGGGACAGGGTCAAGGGAGAATATTCAATAAAGCGGGATGGGTTGGGAAGGAGGAAAATATAGTTAGTCTTTCACAACATGAGTATTGTGAAAGGTTTATACATAGTGATACACATGTGGCCTATGTTGAATTGCTTGACTTCTTAGGGAGGGTGTGTGGGAAGGGAAGAGGGGAGAGAATTTGGAACTCAAAGTTTTAAAAACAGATGTTCAAAAACAAAAAAAAGTTTTTGCATGCAACTAGAAATTAAGATACACAGGCAATGGGGCATAGAAATTTAACTTGCCCTACAAGAAAGGAAGGGAAAAGGGGATGGGAGGGAAGTGGGGTGACAGAACGGAGGCCTGACTGGGGAACAGGGCAACCAGAATATACACCATCTTGAAGTGGGGGGGAGGGTAGAAAAGGGGAGAGAATTTGTAATTCAAACTCTTGTGAAAATCAATGCTGAAAACTAAATATATTAAATAAATAAATAAACAAAGGAAAATTAAAAAAAAAAAAACACTAGAAAGCATAAGAATAAATGGCACCTTCCTTAAACTGATAAATGGCATCTACCTAAAACCATCAGGAACCATTATGTGTAATGGAGATAAGCTAGAAGCATTTCCAAAGATCAGGGGTGAACAAGGATGTCCATTATCACCATTTTTATTCAATATGACACTACAAATGTTAGCTTTAGCAAGAAGAAAACAAAAATAAATTGAAGGAAGTACAATAGACAAAAAAGAAAACTATCACTTTTGCAGATGATATAACAAAATACTTTGAGAATCCTAGAGAATCAAGTAAAAAACTCTTTGAAATAACCAACACCTTTAGCACAGTTACAGGACATTAAATAAACTGATACAAACCAATGGCATTTCTATATTTTACTAACAAAGCCCAACAGCAAGTGGTAGAAAGAGAAATTCCATTTAAAGATATTGCAGACACTATAAACTATTTGGGAATCTACCCACTAAAGACACCCAGGAACTATATGAACACAATTACAAAACATTTTTCACACAAATAAAGTCAGATCTAAATAACTGGGAAGGCATAAGTTGCTCATGGGTAGGCCGAGCTAATATAATAAAAATTATAATTCTACCTAAATTAATTTATTTATTCAGGGCCATACCAATCAAAATACCCAAAATTATTTTATATATCTAGAAAAAATAATACCAAATATCATCTGGAAGAACAAAAGTTCCAGAATATCACGGGAATTGATGAAAAGAAATGCTAGGGAAGGTGGCTTAGCTTTACCAGATATTTAATTGTATTATGAAGCAATAATCACCAAAGCTACTCAGTACTGGCTAAGCAATAGAGTAGTGGATCAGTGGAATAGGTTGGGTACACCACACTCAGTGGTGAATGACTATAGTGATGTACTGTTTGGTAAATCCAAAGACTCCAGCTTCTAGGATAAGAATTCAATATTTTACAAAAACCTGTTGGGAAAACAGCAAAAGACTATAGCAGAAGGGGCAGCTAGGTTGTCCAGTGAGTAGAGCACTGGCCCTGGAGTCAGGAGGACCTGAGTTCAAATCTGGCCTCAGACATTTAACACACCTACTAGCCATGTGATCTTGAGCAAGTCACTTAATCCCAATTGTCCTGCCTGCTCCCCTCCAACAAAAAAGAGTATAGTAGAAACTAGGCATAGAACAACATCTTACACACTATACCAAAGTAAAGTCAAAATGAATATACAATTTTGATATAAAGGCTGACACTATAAACAACCTGGGAGAGAATGGAATATTTTACCTGTCAATTTATGAAAACTGGAAGAATTTATGACTAACCAAAAGACAGATAAAATTATGAAATGCAAAATAGATAATTTTGAACACAGTAAATTCAAAAGTTTTTGCACAAACAAAACCAATGCAACCAGGATTAAGAGGGAAGCAGAAAATTGGGAAAGAATTTTTGCAACCAATGTTTCTGATAAAGGCCTCATTTCTAAAATGTATGGAGAACTGAGTCAAATATATAAGAATACAAGTTATTCTCCAATTTATAAATGGTCAAAGGATATGAACAAACAGTTTTCAAAGGAAGAAATTAGTCTATAGTCATAAGAAAAATTGCAATAAATCAGTGTTGATTAGAGAAATGCAAATGAAAACATCTCTGAGTTACCAAATCACACCTTTCAGATTGACTAACATAATAAAACATGAAGATAGTAAATGCAGGAGAAGATGTTGTTTCAATAATCCAGCTAGCAGCTGCGGTGGGGGTGAAAGACCAACACAAGCACCAAAACAAGAATGCTGCCAAACCCCAGGTTCTTTTGATCTGCTTTTCTAAGGAAAGCAATGTTAAGGGGTTGACAATGTCACTTTAATCCGGCATACAAATACCATTCACTTAATTCAGGGGAAAAAGCCAGCACCCTGAACTTCAGAGCAAATACAAGCAAATTACAAACATTTATAGACAGACCAAATGCAACTCATAGTTACCAACATCGAAGTTCAGCTGGGACTCGAGCCACCACGACTGTGGGTAAGAGCTCCAAAAAATAGAAAGCCATTCCCTCATTTTATATCTTTTTCAGAGTCAAGGGTGCATCACACTGGCTACTCACTCACATGACCTGAAATCTGCACAAAGAGGTGACTTAAACCCATGTGGTCTAAAAGCCTCTGATGTCCCAAACATGCCACTCAAACCCATATAAACTAGGCCCTCCCCTGAGGCAAGGAGGTCACCAAAGACTCCCAATCTAATCAAGGAAACAAAGGCCAAACTTTTCAAGGGCACTTGGTTGAACTGTGTGCTAAGAGCCCATTTTGATTGCCAACACAGATGTGGAAAACTTGGAGCACTGATGCATTGCTGGTGGAGTTGTGAACTGATCCAACCATTCTAGAGAGCAATATGTAACTATTTTCAAAAGGCTATAATAATGTGCATATTCTTTGACCCAGCAATATCACTTCAAAGTCTGTATCCCAGAGAGATAATACAAATGGGAAAAGGCCCTACATGTACAAAAATATTTATGGTAGCAAAGAATTAGAAATTGAGGGGGTGCCCATCAGTTGGGGAATGGCTGAACAAGACTTGGTATATGAATGTAATGGAATACTATTGTACTATAAGAAATGCTGAGCAGGTAGACTCCAAAAAAACCTGGAAAGAATTTAATGAATTGATGCTTTTTGAAATGAGCAGAACCAGAACATTATACATAGTTAAAGCCACAATGTGCAATGACCATCTTTGATAGACTTATCTCTTCTTAGCAATGCAGGGATCCAAGACAACTCCTAAGGTTTCATAATGGAAAAAGCTGTCCACATCAAAAAAACAACTATGGAGTCTGAATGTAAATGGAAGCATATTATTTACTATCTCTCTTTTTTCTTTTTTTTTTTTTTTGGTTTCTTCCTTCTCATGGTTCATCCCCTTAGTTCCAATTCTTTACAATATGACTAATGTGAAAATATGCTTAATGTGAATGTATATGTAGAGCCTGTATCAAATTACATGCTGTCTTGGGGTGAGGGGAAGGGAATAACTTGGATTCTTCTAAATTTGTCTCAATTTTCTATATATTTAAGAAATGAGGCATTTATCAGAGACACTCATTATAAAAATTACTTCCCATGTTTCCGCTTCCCTCGTAATTTTGATTGCATTGGTTTGTTTGTACATTTTTTTTCAATTTAATGTGTTCAAGATTATCCATTTTGCATTTCATAAAGTGCTCTATCCCTTGGTTGGTCATAAATTCTTCCAGTCTCCATAAATCTGACAGGTAAAGTATTTGAAACTCAAAAATCTTATGGAAGTGAATGTTGAAAACTAAAAATAAATTTTCTTCAAATTAAGTATATTTTCTCTTCTCTTCATGTGAGCAGTTTATAATTTTGCAAATAACCATCTATTTCACTTAAGTTTTCACTTTTCCTTTCATATTCTTGCATCAAATTTCATCTTCACTGGTCATCTATTCATTCTTTCCATTTTTGATGCCAGTAATTTTTTTTCTCTTTTTTTTCTTTTTATAATCAAATTAACCAATGGATTTTCTATTTTGCCAATTTTTTTTCTCATAAAATCTAATCCTGGTTTTATTTATTAGTTCAATATTTGTTTTGTGTTTTTTTTAATTTTAAATTTTATTAATCTCTCCTTTGATTTTCAGGATTTCCATTTTGGTGTTTAGGTGGGGATTTTTAATGCATTCTTTTTCTAGTTTTTTAAGACACCTGTCCAAGTCTTTGATCTGTTCATTTTCTTTTTTACTGTTTTTTATGTTTAGAGATATCAAATTTACCCTAAGTATTGCTTTGGCTACTTCCCACAAATTTTGGAGACAATAAAATTGAAAGTAAAAAAAAAATAAAACATGCACTTTTCTTTTTGCTACTCAGTTTTCTCTAGAGGTCTAACTTATCTAACTTTTCTAAGATTCTATTCTCATTGACTATTTACTTATTTTATGATTAGATTTATTTAGCTCTGAGAGTGTAATGTTGAAGTTCCTCACTAGTATACCTTTACTGTCTATTTCTTCCTGTAATTAATTTAACATTTTCTTTATTCATATTATTTCTATGCCATTTGGTGTGATTATGTTTAATATTGATATTACTTCATTGTCTATGGCTCTTTTTAAAAAAAATCAAGATATAGTTTCCTTGCTTATCCCTTTTCCTTAGATCTATTTTTGCTTTTGCTGTTTTCTGAGATCATGATTGCTTTCCTGGCCTTTTTTACTTCAACTGAAGCATAATAGATTCACACAGATTCACATTTCATGTGTTTTCCATGTTTTAAGTGTTTTTATTGTAAGCAAGTGTAATGGCAAGCAAAGTGGGACTTTTTGCTGTTTTTTTTTTGTTTGAGTGCTTCTTCAAGTTCCTTTGATGAGTCTTGCTTTTGTTTCTTTGATATAATCAAGAGTCTTTGATGACCTTCTTAACAAACAAGAAAGCCTAGATCATTTGGGTTTAAGTTTCATGGTTGTGATGCTCTCTGACCCTGAGAAGGGTATATAAGTTCTGATCCTGACATTTTGTTTTGGGGCTCACTTACTGGAAAAGTGTCATGCGATTTGACCAGATGAGACTCTGGGTAGCCATCATGAAGCCCCCGGGTTTGAAAACCTAGATGTTGATGCTTCTCTCTGGTAATTGGTATTGCTATAGTTAGACTATATAGAGTAAAGTTAGTTAGAGTAAATAAACACTGGTTTATGTTTATTTACTCTGCTTATATAATGTTTGCTTGTAATTTCTGTTTGTATACTCTCAGAAGTTCGAGTGGTGACTTTTTCCCCTGAACTAAGTGAATGATATGTGTATATTTAATTAAAGTAAGATTGTGAACCCCTGAAAGTTCCTTTCCTTAGAAAAACAGATCAAAGAACCTGTGCTAGCAGCCCTTCTGTGTGCAGGTATTATTTACCTTACACAGTTACAGTAGTGGCAAGTAGTGTTGTTGTTACAGCAAGTTATTGTTGGATTCTGGTTTCTAATCCATTCTGCTATCCACTTCTGTTTTATGAGTAAGTTCAGCAAATTAACATTGACAGTTATTATTACTATTTCTCTCAATCTTATTTTCTTCTTTTCATCCTTTTCTTTTTTTTCTTTCCCTCCTTCCTATTTTCTTTTTTTTTTCCTTCTCTCTCCCTTTTCATTCTGTCCCTCCAAAGTCTGTTTTATTTCTAACCACTTCCTTCTTTTATCTACCCTCCCTTTTATCGTTACTTCTTTTTCACTTATTCCCTCTCCCTCCTATTTCCCTGTTGGGTAAGATGTATTTATATTACCAATTGAATTTTTGCAAGTGTATATTTCCCTATTTGAACCAAATTATATGTGAGTGGAGTTCAAACATTGATTGACCCCTCCCCCCACCATTTCACCCTCAATCGTTAAAGCTCTTCTTTGCATGACTCTTTTATGTGAGGCAATTTTTGCTACTATTCTTCTCCTTTCCTGTCTCTCAGGGTATCTCTCTTTCTTGCCTATCTAAAGTTTTTACATAATTCAAACATAATTGACTCACTCCAGCACTTTCTTTCTATTGAATCCTACTAACAGCTCTAATAATGATAAAGTATGTAAAAAGGTATATGCATCAACTTTCCATATTGAAATGTAAACAGTTTAACCGTATTGAGTCCCTTATGATTCCTCTTTCGTGTTTACCTTTTTATACTTTTCCTGAACCTTTAATTTAAAATCGAATTTCTTTTTTTTCCAGATTGTAAAGAGCTTTGCACTCTGTACACACGATTTCATTTGATCCATATAACAATCCTTTGCTATTACACAGGAAACTGAGGATTAGAGAGGTCATGTGTCTCATCAAGGATTATACACCTGGTGTATTAAAGGAAGTATTTGAACCTAGGTCCTCCCGACTACCAGTCTAGCATCCCCTTCACCATGGCCTTCCATAAGTATAAGGTGCTTTACAAATCAGGAAAAGGCTACTAACCTGGTCCTGGGGACCCAGGCACTTGGAACTAGAAAGAACATTTAACCCAAGCCCCTGATCTTCCAGATAGGGAAACTGAGGAGCACACAAATGAAATGACCTTCCAAAGTACATGGCTCTTTCTACTACTCATGAAGTCCTGAGTTGTTGCGAGGGGGTAATAAAAGACACCTTATCCCTGGGTTATGTCTTGCTAAGCATATTTCAGTTTGACTCTATATGAAAAGTCACTAAAGATATACATTAAAAGCTGCTATTAAGGATATGACAAACTTGACATTAAAGTGGTAACGACTTTGCATGCCAGCATGAGAAGTGCTACAGGAGCAAAGCCAACTGAGATTGCATTTTCTCGTTTTTGTCTGGTTTTTGTTAATATATGTTCACTTAAAAAGAAATAATTTCCCCTCTGATTTTGCATTCCTGTTGTCTTTATAATTGAGCTTAGTTACAGTGTTACTGAAGAGAGTGTGGTTATTCTTGAAAAGAAAATACTGGTCATAAAATTACTTAAGCAGTTACATGGTGTTAAAAATAATATTATTAAGTTAAATTTAAAAAATTTCTTCCCTACAAAAAGATGACATGATAGATAGCGATTTCCATCATGTTTTTGTTTATTTGTTTGATTATATTAGGGTTTGTCCTCTCTAGCCTAAATATCATCATTAAGACAAAGAGCAAATTAGTGATTCATAAAGCTTTTTGAGTTCCACCTTCAAATGTCTTCTAGGCTGTGCCTTCCTCACACAAGTGACTATCTCAGTTTCAGCTCCAGCTCTATAACTGAGTCAAGTGTAACCAGTATGCACAGAGAGAATTGGATAAGGCTCACTGGATATCCACAAGACATCCAGTATGCAAGAGCAGGAGGAAAGCTATTTCTATATGAGAAGGACCTTATGTGCCGGGGAGAGATGACAATGATGGATTGTAAGAGGCAGCAGCAGAACAGAGAGGGGCAGGCAAAGAGGAGGCAAAAATGCTAAACTTCCAGTGGACCTGGAGACAACCTGTGCTCCAAGTTATTGCATCCACGAGGTGGCAGGAGCCTAGGAGAGGGATGATTCAGGGGATGCTGAGCTTCACGTGCTTCAGGGAGAGATCTATGCTGAAGACTCATGAATACCCATGGACCCTGGAACACTGTAGCTAGTGTCAGATGGAAGTGTTGAATAAACAGTGATGGAGACCTGCAGAACTGAATGGGCTGGATACAAGAAGCAAAGAGGTCGAAAGCCATAATGGGGTTGGGAGTAATGGCAGCAGCTAGGTAGCATAGTAGATAAAGAGCTAGCCCCAGAGCCAGGAGGACCTTAGCCCAAATCCAGCCCTGGACACTTACTAGCTGTGTGACCCTGGGCAAGCCACCCAACCCTTTTTGCCTCAGTTTCTTCATCTGTAAAATGAGCAAGAGAAGGCAATGGCAATGAAAATCACAAATGGTGTCATGAAGAGACAGTCAACTGAAAAGAAAGCCAGAATAAGAAGAAGTGAATCCATACCTTGCTGTTTACTCTTGTGGACCAGAGTACTAAAGACTACCCCAGGGGATATATGAGGACCACAACACTTCTGAGCCTTTTCATGCTTCTCTTGATTCTTGTGTTTGAAAGTCAATTTTTCTATTCAACTCTGATCTTTTAACTGAGAAACCTTGAAAGTCCTCTATTTTATTGAAAATTCATATTTTGCCTTGGAGCATGAAACTCAGTTTTGCTAGGTAGGGGATTCTTGGTTTTAATCCTAGCTCCATTGACCTCCAGAATATCATATTCCAGGTCATTTGATCCCTTAATGTAGAAGCTGCTAGATCTTGTGTCATCCTGATTATGTTTCCACAATACCCAAATTGTTTTGTTCTGGTTGCTTGCAGTATTTTCTCCTTGCTCTGGGAGCTCTGGAATTTGGCGACAATATTGCTAGGAGTTTTCTTTTTGGAATCATTTTCTGGAGGTGATCGGCAGATTCTTTCAATTTCTATTTTACCCGCTGGTTCTAGAATATCAGGGAAGTTCTCCTTAATAATATATAGGCTCTTTTTTTTGATCATGGCTTTCAGGTAGTCTAATAATTTTTAAATTATCTCTCTTGGATCTATTTTCCAGGTCAGTGGTTTTTCCAATGAGATATTTCACAGTCTTCCATTTTTTTCATTCCTTTGGTTCTGTTTTATAATATCTTTATTTCTCATAAGGTCACTAGCTTCTACTTGTTCCAATCTAATTTTTAAGGTTGTATTTTCTTCAGTGGTCCTTTGTACCCCCTTTTCCATTTGGCTAATTCTGCCTTTCAAGGCATTCTTCTTCTCATTGACCTTTTGTAGCTCTTTTGCCATTTGAGTTAGTCTATTTTTAAGGTACTATTTTCTTCAGTATTTTTTGGGTCTCCTTTAGCAAGTCATTGACTTGTTTTTCATGGTTTTCCCACATCCCTCTCATTTCTCTTCCCAATTTTTCCTCTACTTCTGTAACTTGCTTTTCCAAATCCTTTTTGAGGTCTTCTGTGGACTGAGACCAGTTCATGTTTTTCTTGGAGGCTTTTGATGTTGGCTCTTTGACTTGGTTGACTTCTTCTGGCTGTATGTTTTGGTATTTTTTGTCACCAAAGAAAGATTCCAAAGTCTGAGTCTGAATCTAAGAGCATTTTCACTGCCTGTTCACGTTCCCAGCCAACTACTTGACCCTTGAGTTTTTTGTCAGGGTATGACTGCTTGTAGAGCAAGGAGTACTTTGTTCCAAGCTTGAGGGGCTGATCTGTTGTTTTCAGAGCTCTTTCTACACAGCAAGCTCTGCCACACCAGTACTCCTCCTCCCACAAGAACCACCAACTCAGATCTGAGCAGGCTCTGTACTCCTGCTCGGATCTTCCACTTAATTCCTTCCACCTAGTGGGCCTGGGGCCAGAAGCCACTGCAGCTGTAGTTCTGTAGATAGACCACCTCTGCTGTCCCCAGGGTGGTGGCTGAAACCATGAACTCCTTTCACTCTGTCCCCACGGTTTTTTTTTTTTCCCACTAACCTTCTCTGTTATCTTTGGTGTTTGTGGTTTGACAAGTCTGGTAACTGCCACAGCTCACTGATTCAGGGCCCTATGGCCTGTTCCACCTGGCTCCCAGTCTGGTTGGTCCAGGCGCAGCCCAGACTGGGCTCTGCTCTGCTCCCCAGCCCCGTGCGATAGACCTTACCCAGCAACCATCCAGGCTCTCCTGGGCTGGAGCCCTGCTTCCCTCTGCTGTTTGGTGGGTTCTGCTGTTGTAGAATTTGTTCAGAGCTATTTTTTATAGGTGTTTGGAGGATCCTGGGGGAGAGCTTTAGGCCAGTCATCTTGGCTCCACCCTATATATATATATTTAACCTACCTGTATTCTCTTTTGCCTCAGACACTTCCACTTTCTCATTGTGATTATGTCCGCTTGTCTGAAATAAAATTTCTCTTCAGCTCTGGTCTTTTCATCACAAATGTTTGAAAGTCTGCTATTTCATTAAATACCTATTTTTCCCTTGAAAGATTCTACTTAGTTTTGCTGGCTGGATTATTATTGCTTATAATCCTAGCTTTTTTGTCTTGCAGAGGATTTGAAATCTAAAAATATAGTCATTATATTACATATAGAGAAAATCAAAATGACACTGAATTGAATAAGGATGGGAAAGCAGCCACATTAAACAAAGAATATACATAGATCCATGATGGAGGTGTTTCCACAATCCTGCTAGCAGCTTCTGTGGGAGTGTAAGATCCACCCACAGCCAGCACCCGGTAGGCTGCCAACAGCACAGGTTCTTTTGATCTGCTTTAATAAGGAAAGCAAGGTTGAAGGGGTTGACAAGCTTACTTTAATTCAGCATACAAATATCATTCACTTAGTTCAGGGGAAGAGACCAGCACCCTGAACTTCAGAACAAAATACAAACAAATTACAAACATCAACAAACAGACCCAATACAGATTCATAGTTACCAACATCTAGGTTCAGCCCAGGAGCTCAGAACAAGGGCTGGCCCAGAGTCACTCACCACCACTGCTGTAAGGAGGACCTCCAAAGAACAGATAGCCAACCCCTGGTTTTTATATCTTTTTCAGCGTCAGGTGTGAGTCACACATGCGACTCACCCACATGACCTAGAATCATCACAAAGAGGCAGACTTAAACCCACGTGGTCTAAAAGCCTCTGTTCTCCCAGACATGTAAACTAGGCCCTCCTTGGAGTTAGCCCCACCTTGGGCCCCACCTTAGTTGCCAATCCACACCCACTAAGGTTTTATACCTAATAGGGGTTTGGGCCTGGGGCTTAGCACCTAGTAAGACTCAAAGACACTGAATTAATCAAAGGAAACAAAGGCCAAACTCTTCAAGGGCACTTATTGAACTAAGTGCTAAGGAGCCCATTTTGATTACCAACACAGGAAGCCACAAATTTGGGAGGGCTATCAGTCAATAATTACCATGTAATCTAAATAAGGGAAGGTACTAATGGCATAAAAAAATGTCACAAATCTCATTAATATTGAAAAAGTCCAACTGAGAGAACATTACAACCATGAAACTCAATCTCTTCTTACTGAAATAAACAACATCTTTGGGACTCATCAATATGTTAACCTCCATTAGGATACTGGTAGGAAACAGGCAGGTTTTTGCAAGCAATATTCTAAAATGGACCACCACTCTACCAGCCCCATGATTGATTGAAAGATAATTTATTTTTACTGTAAAAGCATATTTAATTCAGTAAAGCAAAATGCATCGTTTATGATTCTCCTTGATAAAAGTATTCACCAGCTATATTTAAAAAATCAAAATTTCTTGAAATAAAGAATAGAAATTATATTTTCCAGTAATCTCATAATAAACATAAAAAGTAGCATAAATTTAGAAAGCACATATTTCCTGAAGGTATTTATCATGGTGATGGAGGAGATCCAGCACAGAATCCAAGTTGAAGAAAAATTCCCCATGAGTATGAGTGAAGTACTTCAGATGCTCTTGTTTGTGAATGATGTTGTCTTGCTTTACTCAATTCCTACTATCATATAGCACTTTCTAGAAGAGATAAATAACTCCTCATTATCAATCCACAAAGAAAAGACAAAGAGAAGGAAAAACTTCTATAGCCCAATTTATGACATATGGCTAGATGGTCAACCTAAAAAGCTAATCCATTAATTTGTATATCTGTGACAGACAGATCGAATGATTCAGTGATTTGGGTGCAGAATTAAACAGGAAGAGGAAAATTGGCTGGCTGGTCCTCAGAAGATTTCAATGTTCCTTTAATGATCCTATTTATAAGATAAATTTACATTCTGGTGTTGTGATATGGGTGTGAAATATGGAATATAATACTTTCCAAAGAATTGGGGGAAAATGATGTCCTCTGAAGAGCAAATGGAGAGGTGCATGGTGGTGATAGTAGGATTCAATACGTATCCCATAAAGAACCTTGAAGAACACAAGTAAAAGAATTCATCAGGGAAATTTATAATATGAATAGAAGATATTTTTGGCCATGTGCCAAAACTGAAGAATGCTATAAATGAACAACCTGACTATTGGTAACTTCTCAGTGTCAGGTAGTAGTAAAGAATGTATCAAGTATATTAAGAGAACACTGGTAGTGAATTTATGGGAATGGATTGTCAAGTGTTGCACAGGATGGGAATATAAAGATGACTAGGGATCTGTCTTTTTGGAGCAAATGTCAAAATTAGTGACATCACAGATGCATTTGAAATTTGAAGTTACATAATTTTAAAATCACCTTTGTTTCGATAATTTTACAGGAGAAATCTCTTCAATATGGGTGTTCCTTTCAAAGATATAGAGTATAACACATGTACATCTGTCCTCTCATTAATTCTCCAGAGGGTCTATGCTAAAGCCTTTTCTCTAGGTCTTTTAAATTGGGGTGATGATAGTGCGGGTCTGATTTGATCTGTTACAATTTATTCTTGCTGCATTGCCAGTCCATCTGGTTTTTTTTGTTGTTGTTGTTTCTTTGTTTCTTTTTATCATATTTTTTTCTGCAAGATATCTCTTTGTACATGAAAGAAACTTTGGTTCTAGAATCTGATAACCTGGGTTCACATCTAGCCTGTGATACTTAGTATTTATAACAATGTAGGTAAATTGCTCAACCTAGGTGTGCTTCATTTTCCTTGTTTTCAAAATGGGAGTTGTTGGATTGGATGGTCTCCAAGGCACCTTTCACATCCTGGTTTATGGACCTGCGAATATTATGCCCCTTTTTATATAAGTTGTCTTTTGTGAAATGGAGAAGTATAATATATTTATTATGCTTTTAGGTCAATTTTAAATTTCACACTTACAAAATATTTTTAAAGAATGTTTTATTCTCAAAGAAAAAGAGGGAGAAATGAAGAAGGGAGGAGAAAGGAATAAAATAGGGAGGAAGGGAGAAAGAGGGGGGGAGGGAGGAAGGGAGGAAAAAAGGAAGGAAGGAAGGAAGGAAGGGGGAAAGAAATGCAAGTTGTCCCAAAAGTCTTTCTGTGATTTTTGGGACAACAACTATATATCATTTCTCTGGTTTATGTCATTTATTTTTGACATCCCTAATCTAGTCAGTTCTCTGACTTTTTAGTCTTCAATAACATGTTGCCTCAGTTTTCAGTCTCACCCTGTAATAGGCCTCTTCACCATAGGGCATCTAACTATACCTGTAATTTCTGTCTCTGTCTCTGTCTCTCTGTCTCTCTCTGTCTCTATCTCTCTATCTCTCTCTGTCTCTGTCTCCCCCTTTCTCTCTCTTCCTCCCTCTTCCACCACTGATGAATTTCTACTGAGGCCTCCATTTTGGGAAGGGGCCCAGTCTGGCTATCCTTAATTCCTCTCCCAGCTTTGCTTTTAGATTTCTGGACTTCAGTGCCTTCAATGCAATGTCTCCACCTGCCCATACATCTATTCCTATCCTGGCCCTGCTTTTCATCTCTTTTTGGTGTGTTGCCTTCTCCCATTAGAATGTAATCTCCTCAAGGGCAGGATTAATATTTTTGTGAGTATGTATATATGTATGTTGTATATATTTGTCTACACACACAAACACATACACATACAAATGCACATACACTCCCTGGGCATATGAGGTGTTCAGGAAGGACTAGCATCTCTGATGTGAGGGCTTGCTGAGCCCTTTTCAGGAATGCTCATTACCTTTGGTTTTCATCTGTCACTCAACTCCCCCCCTGTGGCTCCAAGAAGCTGTAGCCTGTGCAGTGACCACATCCCAGTAAAACTGTCCCAGCAGATCAGCTAAACCAGTTTGAACATAACTGACAGGCCTCAAACCCATCTGTGAGTTTGGGACATGTATATCCCAATATATGAAGACTTCCATCAGTGGAATGGGCAGACGAGAACAATTTATTGCAATGATCATAAAGACAGACGAAGTAGGTGCTGTGGAGTGTTTAGAGCTTGGTCAGACATTAAAGATGCCAAAGTCATCAACTGCATCCTGAGCCATCACTATTCATCTTGACTTCTTTCTTGCTAATGGACACTGATGACTCCCAGAAAGGGAGATTGAAAATTTTGTGCAGTTCTGCCTCACTTAAATCTAATTCATGCACAAGTCAAGCTATTACACCATGATATCATTGGTCCTCTTCTAAAAGAGAGAGCAAACAACAACAACAACAACTATATACATACATACATATATATATACATATACATATATGTATATATATACATATATATACATATATACACACACACACACACACATGCTTAGCACAGTTCCAAGCACATAGTAAGCATTTAATATAATATTTAATATATTATAATAATAAGCATATAAATATATTAAATATATTTAATATATTTAATAAACCCAATGTTTTACTACCTAATACAGACAGAACTATGGTAATACAACTATAAGGAATCTATCATATTCTAATTGACAATAAACTTTTAAATTTATCAGGTGAATTTGTGGAATTTACTTACATTTAACCCAGGCCTTGCTCTGTCATAAAATGTTCTTCATGCTTTAGAATATCATACTGTGTAATGACAATGCTACTTGCCACTAATGTGGTTGTATAAGGCTAATAACACCAGCACACAGGATGGCTGCTAGCACAGATTCTTTGATCTGATTTTCTAAGGAAAGAAACTTAAGGGGGTTTACAATCTCACTTTAATCAAACATACATATGTCATTCACTTAGTTCAGGGGAAAAAGTCAGCACCCTGAACTTCAGAGCAAATACGAATTACAAGCAGAAAACATATAAACAGAGCAAAACAATACAAAAAAACAAACAGGCTTCTATCTGTCTTTGCATAGCAATATATACCCAATTACCAGAGAGAGAAGCACCAACATCTGGGTTTTCAAAGTTGGAGTGGGGGAGCTCCTTAATGGCTACCCAGAGTCTCATCTGGTCAAACCACACAACACTCTTCATTCAGTGATTCCCAGACAAAACGCTAACCTCAGATATATACACTTCTTCAAAGTAAGAGAGCTTCATACTTCCCAAGAGCTTCACATCTCTCAAGGGCTTTACACTTCTTGAGGGCTTCACACCTCTTGCGACCTAATTAGCAAAAGGTGTGGGCCTTCTTATAAATAACTGCAAGACTCACTCAAAGGCACCTGGTTGCTTTAGTGCTGAGAAGCACTCCAAAAGAAAAAAAAACAGTAATAAGTTCCACTTTTCTTGCCCTTACAGCCCACAAAATTCTGAATCAGGTAGAGTCCTTTCACCCTCAAGAATCAGTCTGAGAGAGAATTTGAAAATGTGTAGAAACAAACAGAGTGATGTCCTGTTGCTCATACATAAATGTTAGCTTTGAAAACTAGACAAAAAGATAAGAAACAGCAAGAGCAGAATTGAGAGCTGAGAGTCGTGCTGAGAGTCATGGTAGCTCTGGAACATAAGAGAATTTCCAGGTGAACCTAAGAAATCTGCATGAGGAATTAGATTATCTTATAAGGAGCAAGTAAATACTAGTGTGGCATTTAACACTGATTCTAATTAGAAGAATGATAATTTGCTGTGACACTGAGGCCTAAAGGTATGAAAAGATGAAACAGCCTGCCATAAGATTTGAATAAACAAGAGATACATAGAAATTAGATTGAACAGTCTAAGAGATAAAGTAAATCCTTTGAACTAAATATCATTTTTTTCTTTTGTTTCACTTTTTTGATAATTGTGATTTTGTAGGGAGTGGGGTTGACCTGATTCATTAGTTTAGAGAACTCTCAGTAAAAAAACTCTCCACCAATGCAGATTGGCGTACATGATCACATAGCCTGCATGAGTGAGAAGAGCAACTTGAAGCTAGGTCACTTTATCCATTATGCAACACTGCCTTTCCTATGATGTTTTTTTTTAAATTAAATGCCTTATCGTTAAAATATGGGTGAATGTGGATTTAATATCATAACCCTGGTTTTGGTTTTATAAGCATGGAAAAAAGTCTAGCCACTATTTTTGTGGTGCTAAATTTTTGTGGTGCCTTATGGCAGTAATCACCAGTAAAATCAAATAACCAGGGAAGAACCAAAATTCCTCTTTCAGTCTTACCTTGAGTGCTTAACCCTTAAATAGAACAGAATTATCTCACTGATAGGTCAGAAAATATACAAAATTTGAAATATACCTTATAACATTGTTTGGTATACTATATTTCTTGCCCTATTGCTACTCTATTCACCAACTATAGTATACATCAATAGTCTGAAATAATCCTTGTCATAGAAAAGAAAACTCTATTTTGGCATCTGAAGTAGTATTTTCTGTTATCTTATTCTTATGGAAATCAAGTCAGGAGTCTTTTCTACAGGGATTTCCTATATACATATTTTTGAATTGTTGGCACAGCTCTGAAAAGCCATAATTACACAAGTAGCTCAAGTACAGTAACAGATAACCTTTAAAGAAATTGTGTGTATGGATGTCTGCATGCATGCATGATATATATTTGTATGTGTATCTCATATCTGTATATAACTACATACACCCTATACAACAAGACATATATTTATGTGTGTGTTGGTGCTATTCATTCAGTCATGTCTTACTCACCATGACCCCAGGGAAAAAATTTCTTGGCAAACATATTGGAGTGGTTTCCTCTTTCCTTCTCTACTATGCCTCCATTTTATAGATGAGAAACTGAGACAAATAGGGGTTAAGTCACTTGCCCAGGGTCACATAGCTACTAAATGTCTCAGGCTAAATTTGAACTCAAATTTTCTGACTACAAGCCCAATGCTCTATCCACTGCACCACCTAGTTTTATGTGTCTATACGCATATATGCACACACACACATATGTATATATGCACACATACCTGCATGTATGTATATTATGTGTGCATGTATGCATATATGTAGACATACTGTGTACATATATACACACATATATAGAGTTAAAGCTGTACGTTTACCCATACATATATATATATATATAATATGTTCCTGCCAAAAATAATATGCACTATTTATTAGTCATTCAGAATTTCTGATTTGGCAGAGGTAAAAAGGCTATGTGTTATAGGATATGATAAAGGATTTAATAAGCATAAATGTCTCAATTTCCTCTAATATATTACCCTTGATTGCAATCAACAGGTCATAATGACATCTAATTATGAAATTTTAAAGGATTCAGCAGCCCATGCATAAAAGCTCTATGCTGAATCCATGGTCAGTGGTCGATGACACACATTTTAATTTCCTAGATAGTTATTTTAATTCTAGATTACATAGAGTTTAAACTCAAGTACAATTGTGGCTCTCTTGATATGATCCATCTATTGAACTCTTTCAAAATTTAATTTAATATGATTTAATAGAAGTATAATGACCAAGATTTGGAATGTAAGATCCCACCTGGACTAGGGTGTTCAGGTTTCAGTACTACATTTTAAGAGGAATTTGATAAATAGGAACTAAATTAAATATGTACAAAGGAGAATATCCAATATAACAAAGGATTGAAGCCATTCTATTCAGGTCTCTGGTGAAAAAACTATGGATATTTAGCCTAAAAGGGAAGAAACAATGTGGCAAGGAGAGAAGACAGAGTACCTAATTAACATGTTAGAAACGAAACCACTTATTGCTATATAGTTATTTTCTTTTAAGTTTCATAGTCCTTGGGTTAAGAACTCCTGTTTTAGGGGGATAAGGAATTAAATGAAAAAGTTTTAGGTTTATTTTTTTAATCTCTTAATACTACATCTTAGCAGAAAAATCAGATTTTTGTGTTGATTGTGAAGTTGAGCTTTCCAGAACCAGTTGAATCCTGGCAACTCCTCTCAACTTCAAATTTCACATAAAGAAATGTAATAAAATTTTTAGACCATACAAACAATACTGAAATCTGAGCTTGACAGGGGGCTAGCATTATCAGGCTTTTGTTTTAGGAAGAGTAATGTGTTGTTTAACCTTTAAAATATGAGATCATGGAGGTCAGGAACTTTTTTTTTTGCTTTTTCTCTGCCTGGTATAAGATACAATCTTAATAAATACTCGATGATTGCCTGATGACTGACTGTTGACTGACACCTATATGAAGAATAGATTGGAGAGGGGAGTGAGTGGATCAAGGAGACTAATTAGGAGTTTATATCAGTTGTACAAAAAAAGGTGATGAGGGACTGAAATAGAGGTACAGCTATGTGAGTGGAGAAAAAGAGGAGGAAATTCAAGAGATAAGAGAGATTTTGAAGAAAGAATTACAAAAATTTAGCAACTGATTGGATGTAATGGGTGAAGGAGAGGGAAGAGTTAAAGAAGACGACATTAAAGATGTGAAATTGGATGACTGGAAAGATGATAGGAAGAGGAATGGGTTTAGGAGGGGAAAAAGTGAGTTCCATCATTAATTTACTGAACTTGAGGGTGAAAGTGTATAGCAGATATTTGGTTAAAATAAATTAAACTAAAAAAAAAGAATTCGAACACTGCTTGCGTTAAATATAATCTTCTATGGATAATCTATATGAAACCTTCTAAAAGTTTATATTAATTCTGCCTTTCTATTCAAGTAATACAGACTGAAATTCCCATTTGCAACACTCATTCATTCAGGTTGAGACTTTCAAACTTTTCCCCAGAGCCTTTCATAGAGTTCTGCAGTTATTTTTTTTCATAATTTAGCTTTAGCTGACTTTGCAAAATGATTAAATTTTGTGTAATGACATTAATGCTGAAACTTCTTTTTGTCTCCAAATAATAGTTCATTTCACCAAGTAGAGGTACATTTGATACCAAACACAAATACAGAATGATAGCAGATATCAAAAAGCACTGCTGTTGGCATATATAATGTTTATGAAGCAGTTATGGTGTATTTGACTGTTTCTCAGCAACATGTAAAGGCCTCAATAACAGATATTATTTGCTTTATGGCTCTAAGGATATTGTTGCAATTTGTCATTAGTATTAATTTAGACTCTGCCTCTTTAAAAAAAACTCACTTGTAAAGTAGTAAAATCTTTATCATTGTTAATTGACCTGTATAAATAATTAAGTAATATTTACCTATCAGTTAATGGTATATAAAAGGGTATTGCTTTCGTTACCTCATTTTATCCCTACACCCATCCTATGAAAGTTAGGGAGGAAAAAGTTTATGAAGGATTTTGAATGACAAATAGACTGTGCTATATTTGATCCTGGAGGTGATAGGGAATCACTGGAGTTTACTGAATTGAGGGGAGAGGGAAGGGTGTTTGTTACATAATAAGACTTGTGCTTTAAGAAAATCAGTTTGTCAGCTGAGTAGTAAATGGATTGACATGGGGAGAGACTTAAAGCAGGGAAACCAACGAGGCTATTGTAATATTTCAGATGGCAGGATTCCAGAGTGGTGGTCAGGCTCAGAGGGGAGAAGGGGACTCAAGTGTGGATTTACAAAGATAAAGTCAACAGGTCTTGACAACAGATGGGATATAGGGAGGGGGTGAGAGAGTGACCTCATATATTTCTTAAAGTCTTTAAAAAATACATTGGCATTGATATATTTTTTCTATCACTTTCATTTTCCAAAGAACCTCCTTTCTTTCTCTACTTCAAGTCTTAAAATCAGGAATCATATATTACCATATTATGTTAAATACTTACTATATGTATGATTTTGACAAATCTCTTAATCTCTGTACCTTGGTTTTCTCACCTGCAAAAAGAGGGGGTTTGATTTGATGACCTCTAATGTCCCTTCTAACTCCAAATCTATCATAACGTGAACTCTTCCAAAGAGCCAACACTTTGTGTGTGTGTGTGTGTGTGTGTGTGTGTGTGTGTGTGTGTGCGTGTGTGAGAGAGAGAGAAAGAGAGAGAGAGAGAGAGGGAGGGAGAGAGAGAGAGAGAGAGAGACAGAGGGGAGGGGGGGGAGGGATAACGAGGGAGAGGGAGAAAGGGTAGGAGAGAGAGAGAGGAGAGCGAACATTTATTATCTATCTACCATGTGGCAGGCACTGTGCTAATCACTTTACAAGTATTATCTCATTTGATCCTCACAACAATCCTGGGAAGTAGGTAATCCTTATTTTGGGGGAAAATTGAAGAAATTGAAACATATAGAGGTTAAGTGACTTTCCTAATGTCACACAGCTAGTAAGGCAGGATTTGAATCCAGGTCTTCCTGACTCCAGACCCAGCACTTTCCTACCATATAAGAGACGCAGATACAAAGATGGATACAGGAAGAGAGCATGAGTTGAGTGACACTAGCCAATATATCTAAACAGTCTGACATGCACAATGTATACTCCTTTACAACTGCAAAAAAAGAAGGAAGTAGTTTCCATATCTTTACTTTGGGTATGAGCCTATTCATTATGGTTTCAATTTCGATTTTTTTGTTATCACTCAGTTTACATTGTTGTAGTCACTGAATATTAATTTTCTTTTGCTTAACTTACTTTATATCCATTTGTAGAAATCTTCTCATGCTTCTCTTTTTTTGTCATTTTTTCAATGGTGTCCAACTCTTCATAACTCTATTTAGTTTTTATTTTTGTTTGTTTGTTTTGGCAAAGATACTAGAGTGGTTTGCCATTTCCTTCTCTACCTCATGGTACAGATAAGGAAACTGAGGCAAACAGGGTTAACTTCTTTGCTTCAATAAAACCTCCTCTCAATGCATATAGGGTCTTTTTTATCGTTGACATCCGTAGAGTATATATCTAGAAGTGTGATCTCTTAAGCCATTAACTATGGGCATTTCAACTACTTTTATTTCCCGTTTAATGTCAAGTTATTTTTCAGCATGTTTGGGCTATTTCAAAACTCCATTAGTGTTGCCATCTTTTAATGACCCATCAAAAGTTGACAAATCTCATCTTTTTTCATCTGTTTCAATTTGCTAGATGTAATGTGAAATCTCAAATTTTGATTAATACTTCTCCTATAGATTCTGTTATAGTGATTTGGAGCACTCTTCCATACAGTTGTAAATGGTTTGCTGTTTTTCTTTTCATAATTTCTTGTTCTTATCTATTTTGACAATTTAGCTATTGGAGGAGGAATTTAGCATCTTGAATGGATAATAAACAACTATACAATATAAAGTAATAGTACTACAAAATAAAATATAATAATGTAAAAAAAGTAAAATGTAGAAGGAAGTATTATTATTATCCTGGAGAAGTCAGAGACATATTCCCAGAAAATGTGAGCATTGAGCTGGCTCTTGAAGGATAGCCATAGCTTAGACACTTTCCCACAGAAAGAGCAAAGGTACGGGGGTAGGAAAGCACTGTCTTGGTCCAACAATATAAAGTACTATAGTTTAGCCAAACACTAGTGCCAAGGTTCTTAACCTGGAGTACACAGATTTCAAGGCATCTGCAAAATTCAGTGAGAAAAAGGTACATATTTATTTTGATCTAGTTGATTTCCTTTATAACTTTCTGTATTTCATTGTGTGCATTTTAAATCATTCAGACAAGGGATCTGTAAGCTTTCCTAGATTGTCAAAGGTAATACAAAAAAAAAAAAGTTAAGAATCCTTGCCCTAGCAGATACAGAGATTATTTGTATGAGATAGGCAGAAAAGTGGAGAGGTGTCAAAGTGTATAAGGCCTTGAGCATCAGGATAAAAATATCCAGTTTATTTAGAAAGCAATAAAGCAGCATTAAAAGATTTGGAGGAGAGGAGTAAGATGATAAGATCTATGGATAAAGAGGATTATTCTGGTAGTTGTTTAAAAGTCAATGGGAATAAGGATAGACTGGGAATCAAGGGTACCAACAGGTCAGGTAGGAGATGAAGTCCTGTAATTGGGTAGGTTGAAGGCAGTAGGACTTTATCGGAGGGATTGGGCTGAAGGAATTGTGAGTTTGGTTAAGTTTATTCAACTCTAGTGCCAAAAAGCCTCTATAAGGGATGGAGTAGTTAATGATATGATGGATGAAAAAAGTGAAGAAACCTCTGTTTCCGTGCTGGGTAATGTGTACACAAACACATTGGCTTTTTTCACAGCTTAATTTTGTAATTCTGGCAAATGTATCTCTAACTTCCCTGAGAGATGCCCATTTTAAAATTCAGTGTCCTTTAGACATCATCGTTCTTTTCTCCCTAAGAAGCTTTCTACAATAATTTATGAACAGAAGAGATATTTTTCATTGGCTTAAACTAGAGTAGACTGTAAAAAAACCAAAATGTGCTGATAAACAAAAGACAAAATTATTGTGTTAGGCCTCTAAGAGTGATACTAGAGGGTATCTATAAGAATAGTTTTCAGAAAATAGCTAGAACTAGAAATAAATAAATCAAAAATACATGAATCAGCAGTTTTTTTGGTTCTGTGCCACTGAAAGGTAAAGAAGGGCTTTTAATGGCATCAGGAAGCCATGATTAGGTCAACTTCTCCATCTACTGGCTGAAGGTCAAATTATGATGTGTTATTTGTTTTGAAATTCTTGACTTAGGTTGAGTATTCACAAATTCTTTTTTATAATAGATAATAAAGCAAAGCAATCAGCAAGCATTTATTAAATGCTTACTCTAAGCTAGGCCCTTTGCTGAGGACTGAGACTGAAAAGAACAAAAAACATTCTCTGCTCTCAAGTAGCTCAAATTCTAATGAAGAAGATAATATGCAAATAACTGGATACTTGAAAAAGAGATACAGAGTAGATGGGAGGCCCTAGCAGCTGTAGAAAGTCAGCTATTCATTCAGCGATTAGGATTTACTAAACTCTTATTATATGCCATGTGCTGTGTCACATATTAGGGATAAAAAGAAAGCCAAAAATAGTCCCTGCTGTCAAAGTAAAAACAGTAAGATTATGCAGGACTGAGAAAGATCTCTTGAGGAAGGTAAGACAGAGCAGGAAAAACTGTCCATACTGGGTTTGGAGCTGATGCTTAAAGGTAGACAGAATCTGAAAGGCATAAGAGATGAGAAAAAGAAATCTACGCATGCAAAACAGCTAGTGGGAAGGCAGGGAACTAGGAGATGAGTGTGAAATGTGAGGAATAACTAGTCAGTATAACAAGAGCCTAGAGTGTGTGGAGGAAAATGAAGTGTAAGAAGACTGGAAAGAATAATGGGGACAGTTATAAAGACCCTTAAAGGCCAAACAGTATGTTTGTCTGGATATTTGATCCCAGAAGGAATAGTGGCCAGTGAGGTTTATTTTGGGGGGGAGGAGGGTGAAATAGGTAGACACTTGGAAAATCAATTTATTAACTAATTAAAAATAGATTGGAGTGGGGACAAACTTCAAGCAGGGCTTTTACAAAAATCCAAGCATCATTTTAGGAGGATTCGACTAGGTCCTCACCAGCACTATTATGGTGGCTGGATGAGTGAAAAGAAGGGGTATATATGAAAACTATCATGGAGATAGAAAGGACAACATTTGGCAATAAATATGAGAAGCCAAAAGATGACATTGATATAGAGTTTTAAAGCATGGGTGAGTGGGAGGACAATAGTACCCTGAGAAAACAGTGTGTGTGTGTGTGTGTGTGTGTGTGTGTGTGTGTGTTAGTAACATAATAAGTTCTTTACATATCTTTGGTCCTGTTCAATTTCAGATGCTTGCAGGACATCCAGTTCAATCTTACAAAAAGATAATTGAAAAGGCATGACCATAGCTTAGAAGGGAAATCAAAATTGTATATATAACTCTAGGAATCATCTGTATAAAGTTAATAATTAAACCCACAGGAGCTGTTGAAATCACCAATTGAGAGAGTATGGCAGAAAAAGGGGGCCCAGAAGATAGCCTTCAGAAACTTTGAGGATTAGTAGATCTTACATAGATGAAAAAAACAAAAAGACCGAAAGAGTCACTTGGATAAATGTGACAGGATAGAGTCATTAAAACCTATAGAGAAGAGAGTATCCAGGTGAAAAAAAATATCTAGAATGTTAATGGCTGTAGAGACATTAAGATGCAGGAGGATTGAGAAAAGGTTAGTAGAGATTTGTCAGTCAAGAGATTATCAATTATTGTTAGCTTTCAAAAGAATAGTTTCAGTTGAATGATGTCAGAAGTCAGATTGCAGACAATGTAGAAGAGAGTGAGAAGAAAGGAAGTAAAGTACCATACATAGATGATTTTAATGGGAATTTATCAGACTATTTGAGAGGTATGCAATGAGAATGGTGGAGATGTCACAGCAGCTAAGGGTTTTTTTTTCCCCTTGAAGGAGAGACATGGTCTTTTTTGTAGGCAGCAAGGAAGGAGGTAATTGATAGAGACAGTTTGAAATTTAGAAAGAGAGTAGGATGAGTAACAGACATGTCATCACTCTTTTAATATATCTTAGCTATTATAATTGTTTGTCCTTCATTCTCAAAGAGGACCATGACATCATGGAGGTGATGCCATGGAATGCAAGTGAATTGGATTTAATGGAGGGAGGGCTATGCAAAGTCACCAGCCTCACTTTCTCCTCCAGAGCAATATCGGTCCAGTGGCCAGATACACATGAGGACAACTAGAGATGGCCCCCTATACCTTAGCAAGGCCACATGCAAGGTAGCATGCAACTTTGAAAACAATTATTATTGGATAGAGGAAGAATTCACAAGGAAGAGTATAACAAACTGTTATGGTAATTAGGGTAGGACTTTTTTTTTTGTTTTCTCTTTTAGAATGCTAAGGTAATCAAGTACCTTTGATGAGTATTGCCTTTCAAATGTAAAGGCCAGCAAAAGTGGACTTCTTGTTGTCTTTTGTTTCTTTGATTGAATCAAGAGTCTTTGACCTGCTTAAGAAAGAAGAAAGCCTCAGGCCCCAGGCCCTATAGCTTTTTGCTAAGCAGGTTCTGAGTCCTCAGGACCCTGAAACAGGTCTAAGAGCTCTGAAGCTGGTATTTTGTTTTGAGGCTCTCACTCACTGGAAGGGTGTCCTGTGATTTGACCAGATAAGACCCTGGGTAGCTATTGGAGCCCCCCAGCTTTGAATACCCAGAAGTTGGTGCCTCTCTCTTTGGTAATGATATAAATCTTTTCTCCTGCAACTAGAGGCCTGTATGTTGATAACTGTATCTGTTTGCTCTGTTTATATTGTTTCTGTTTGTAATTTTTGATTTTCTCTGAACTTCAGGGTGCTGGCTTTTCCCCCCTGAAGTAAGTAAATGATATATGTATGTTTGATTAAAGTGAGATTGTTAACCCCTTAAGGTTGCTTTCCTTAGAAAAGCAGGTCAAAGAACCTGTGCTGGCAGGTCTTGTTGGGTCTTTCACCTCCACAACAACTGCTAGCAATATTATTTTTACACAAACAAAATGAATAATTTGATTTGAAATTGTAAAAGGTTTTGTGGAAACATAATCAATGTAACTAAAATTAGAAGGGAAACAGCTGGAGAACATTTTTGCATAAATTTCTTTGGCAAGTATCTCATTTCCATGAGAATTTCCATGTCCATTTCCATGCTAAACTGATTAAATTTATAAGATTAAGAACCACACCAAAGGGTATGGATTGTCAGCTTTCTGAAGAAGAAATTTAAATTATTAGTAGCCATATGGGAGAAAGCCCTCCACATAGCTAATATTTTTTAAATACAAATTAAAACATCTTTAAGACTCCATAACACGGCCATCAGATTGGGGGGGAAATGAATATCATTGGAGAGGTTTCAGGAACATAGGTACATTAATGCACTGTTTGTGGAACTGTTAAATGGTTCAACCTTTCTGCATACAATTTGGAATTAAGCCTAAAAAGTTATTAAAACATTCATTTATTTTGCTAATTCCTTACTTGGTATCAACAAGAGATGAAAGAAAGAGGAAAAGTATCTATATATGTAAATATATTTTAGCAATTTATTTGGGGTAGCAAAGAAATGCAAACTAAGGAGGTGCCAGCCAATTGGGAATTGACTAAACAAGCTATGTTATATGAACATAATAAGAAATGATGACTGTGACAGTTTCAAAGAAATCTGGGAAGACTTGTATGAACTGATGCAGGGTGAAATAAGTAGAACTAACATTAGAATAATCAAAATATAAAGGTAAACAACTTTGAAAGCTTTAGGAATTTTTATCAATATAAGAGAAGAGTTCACAATGAAATGAGTTTGCCAATTCAGTCAAAATTAGAAGAAAAGCAAAAACTAGCAAAAGTTGTTTGTTTGTTTTTTAGAAAATTTCTCAGGTAAAAGTCTCATTTCCCAAATATTTAAGAACTGAAACAAATTTACAAAAATAAGATCCACCTCACAATTTATAAATCTCAAAGGAAATTGATGGGCAGTTTTCATGAGTAAAAATCAAAGCTAAACGAAAAATATTCTGTATCACTAATAGACATAAATTAAAATATTTCTAACATACCATCTCACACCTTCACGCATTGGGTTACATTACAGAAAAGGAAAATGATAGGAGATATGGAAAAATGAGTACACTAATGCACTGTTGGTGCAGTTGTAAACTGTCTAACCTCTTTGAAAAATAATTTAGAATTAAACTGCTCACATCATTTGATCCAGTGATACCACTACTAGGTCTATACCTCAAAGAAATCAAAGAAAAAGTAAAAGGGAACATATGTACAAGAATATTTACAGCAGCTCTGTGTGTGTGTGTGTGTGTGTGTGTGTGTGTGTATGTGTGTGTGTGAAAGAATTGGATCCTGAGGTGATGGCCATCAACTGGGGAAGAGCTGAACAAGTTGTGAATTATTGGGATGGAAGACCATTGTGCTCTAAGAAATGAAGAGATTGGTTTCAGAAAAAAACTTGGAAAGACTTTTTATGAGCTGACACAAAGTGAAATAAGTAGAACTAGAAGAATATTGTACAAAAAAAACAGCAATATTTTAATGATACTCAATTGAGAAAGACTTAGCTACTCTAATCCATACAATGATTCATGATTTAAAAAAAAATGCTATCTACCTCCAGAGACAGCAACTGAACTCTGAGTGCAGACTGAAGTCTATTTTTAAAATGAGTCACAGAGACAACCCAAGTCTATGTCCTAACCACTTTTTCAGGTCACCTGTTTCTCTTTAATCCTTTCCCTACAGCCTACCCTAACCTCCCTCAACTAGTATACATAAAGTCACAAAATTATTTGCTACAAATATCCTTATGATTTAGTTCAAATCCAATTGAATTGGATAGCATTTTCCATTTCAGAAATCCTCAGTGAGTATTGTGACATAAATAGTTGGAGAGAAATAATTTCTGGGTAATTAATCATTTTATTAATTATGGCTAGTGAGTAATTAATAAAAGGATGATCATTTGGCCATCTCTCATAAATCAAAGACTCCTAAGGAAACCCACTCAATGCCTATATGACCTTGGAGGAGTGGATGTTCCAGTGGGTGGAAATCAATTCTGATTGGTTAACAAATAATGAGAAAATGAATATTATAAAGGTAGCGGGCTTATTTTAATAAGGATCTGGGGCCCTGACTCATCACTCAGTCTTGGACAAAGACCTTTATCTCTTTCCAGACCAGTCTAGTCTAGGAGAGAAGGGAGAATCCACTTGCATTCAGACCTGTCTGACTGTCTGTGGGGCAGAATTCACCACTCCCCCTAGACTAGAATTCCTTTCCATTTTGATCAGAACCAAGTTTTCCCAGTTAGCTACTCAAATAGGAAAAATAAAAATCTTAGTCCTCATTCAATAATTGATTATAAATAAAAGTAATAATCATTTACTTTCTATTACAATTAACTTCTATTAGAACTGAGCAAATTAATTATGGCCTGTCTTCCTTCCTTTCATAGTTCTGTTGCCTGTCCCAACCAAATTAATAGAGTACCACCTGCCTCAAAGTCATTGTTAGAATTCTTTATTGATTCAATTTTATCTTCTCCTAGAATAAAACTCCTGTCACTCCACAGAGAAATGTGGCTTAACTTCCCTTGACACTTTCAGTTACAGATTTCATGTACTGTACATATGAAGATTCTCTAATAAACAAATATGGGTAACCTAAGTTTAGCACTCATTTACTCACTTCTTGATAATTTCATGGTGAATTGTAATTCTCTGCTGGATAATTCTTTGCCTTTCCCTTAAACCTAAGACACTTCTAGCTATCTCTACCATCATGGAGAAAACACTAATTTAGAGAATTCAGATTAAGTTTGACATGATCCCTAGAGAAAAGCATAATTAGATTTAGAAATGGGGATTGGGGCCAATGTAGAATGAAAATATATGAGACATTTAAAAGCCAAGTTCAATGACTTTAAGTTGTAACTGCTTTGAATTGAATTGTCTATGTTGTACTCCAGTTGCCCAAAGAATTAATAGTTGGCTTCAAATTGATGTGAACGTGATTTTCAAGCAAAAGACCTTGAAAATTAGGGTGTCATACATTTAAGAGAATGATTTCTGACAAAAAACTACACAATCCACATATCCAGTTAACTTCTGTGATTCACTACTTTGGTTATAATTAGACTCTCCCATTTTGGATTTCAACTACACCATAATTGGTATTGTGAGCTAGACTTAAGTTTCACACTTTAGGAAATGGCTGGGATCATCTTTTTTAGGGTAGTTCTATGAGAGCACTTCTCAGATGGGTTGCAAGTCAGTGATTGTGAGCCTTAATTGCTCTTAATGACTAAAATAAGAGGTGTTATCCACATGATCATGGGATCATAAATTCTAAGCTAGAAAAGGCCTTAAAGATCTATTTTTTAAAACAAAACTATTATTATACAAATGAGGGAACTAAGACCTAGGGGGCTGTGAGGTATAAAAATTTGCAAATAGAAAATATCTTGAAAACCCTCAAAATCATTTTTCCCCTAGCAGAAACTGCTGAGGAGACATCAAAGTGACAGACTATAAAAATTACCAAGAAAGGAAAAAGAAAAGAAAATGAGATAGAAGTGTGAAACAGAAAGTAGACAGAATTAGCATTTTTGCAAAATTTTTCCTTCACACAAAGCAAAATAAAACATTAAATTGGTTTTCCATAATTTTGAACTGGTAATTAATATATGTTCCTGACAGATTTTTCCTTGTGAAAGGCAGTCAGCAAATATTTTAGAGGGCTTTAAAAAATTAAGATCCTCCCTTATATTATAAACTACCCAAGAGCAAGGGTTATTATATGCATTGTTTTTCACTCTAAGGGCCTTGTACTTAGTAGATACTTACTAAGTATCTACTTATTAGCAAGTATTAAGTACTTGTTAAATTGTTTACTTACAGCAGACACAACTTGACAGTAGGAAGGGGACAAAATTAAACTTCTTCAGGCTGCAGATAGGTTTTTAGCAGCTCATTTTCCAAGGAAAGGTATAATTAATGATTAAACTATTTTGCAAATAAACAATATTTAAAAAGGGAAAATTTCAATTAATATCAATTAATTACACTTATCACTTAAGATTTTTATTTATCATGAATCATATCACAAAAATTGCTCAGCTAAGTGGTACAAGCTTTAATATATTTTTTTCAGGTTTTCTTGTTAATGGGATATATTACGTTTCTTGTCAGCAATCAGTTTCTTTTACTCAGGAATCATGTTTGAAATTGATTTCTTTAGAAATCTGAAAACTAACCTTAGTAGCCACCTTATTTTCTGAGTTTTCTTTCTTGAAATACCATTGTTCCCCACTGAGATTTTTTCGGTAGTTTAGATGCTTTGTTTTTCATTGGTGTCAAATTTGCTTAATTCAGGATGTTTTGATTCAAAATGGCCATGAAGATTGTATTCCTTCAGAATGGCTATTATTTCTCAGCAAATAAGGCACAATATTTTGTCTCCCATGAAAGAAAATAAGTATCTGTTTGTCCACTCCAGATTAAACACTGTATGCTCTGATTCAATCTTCCATTTCTTTTCATCACCCATTTTACAAAGTCATCCCAAAAACTTTAATGTTAGAACCAAAAAAAAATCTGCACAGTAACTGCTCACACACAAAGAAATACTGAACTGAGTGGTCTGACCTTGGAGAGAGTGCCAGACACTCATGTAACTTGGAGGGCGGCCATGCAGTGAAGGAGAGGAAGAAGCCCCTTGAGTTGTTGCTGCTCATCATATAGAGAGTGTCAGCTGTGTTGATGTGTGGGTGCACACACTTTGTCCCTGTTCAATGCCAGTAATACTGAAAACACAGCAAAAAGATATGATGCTAGCTCCTCTCAGACTAGAGACAGACTGACAATGCTTGGTTGTTTTGGATCACATGACAAACAGGAGCGAGTGCACAGTGGCAACCCACCCTGCAAGTTGCATGAGGAGCACAATAGTGACTAGTGGAAGGCTGGGTTAAGCAAGCATGGACAAAGCCCTCATTGCATTTTTACTTTCTTTTTCATCCTCTACATTTTTCCAGGGCTACCCTAAATTCTCTGGCAGACCACAAGTGGCCTGTAGGCAACATGTTGTGGAGGCCTAACTGATAGAATGTCAGAGGTGGAAAGAACCTTACTGCACAGATAGAAAATTCAGTCCCACAGAGCCAAAGTACTTTATTCTGACCACCCAAGTGAATTTGTAAGCAGATCTTGGATGATAAGCCCAATGCCTTGACTACGTATTAGTCAGGTACTCTTTTCACAACTAATTAAATTCCACAGGGTTAAGTGAAACATTGTGATAGAGTGAGAGACAGCAGGCCTTAGGATCTCAAAGCCCTAGACTCATCTTACCTGTGACACATATTAACCATGTGACTTGGGCTAATACTCTACTTATCAGTGACTGAGGGAACTTTCTAAGACTGAATGCAGAGCATTTGTTGATCTGATTTGATAAAAGGAATTTCCTTCTTATGAGCCCCTCCACCATCACCAAAAAAAAAAACCCACTATAAAATCACATATTTGGTTTTTCCTCCCACCCCATCATGATTTCAATAATATAGGGGGTTACCATTTCAGAAAGTACTTTATTTTGAATAAAGCTCATGAAAAATTAAGAACCCAAATCTCAAACTATCCCCCAATCTTTTCACTGAACAAAATGTTCAGCTGTAGGTTTTGGCTAGAGAAAGTAAATTTCTAATTAGATTTAGACCTTTTATTGTTATTTTCAGCTTAGAAACCAATGATTTCTGGGTCCATGGAAAGTCTTTTGAAGTGAATACCATTAGTCTTATGTCTTATAGACCTAATTTGGTGAAAGTAGGAGGTTTTTATATAATATTCATCTATTCAGCTAGTCATCTCATGAAATCCAATGTCATTATTTTGCTAATATATCCTCGATTTCTCACAAACATACATACATAAGTGCATGCATATACAACACACACATGGAATTTTCACATTTCTTTGGGGGCATCATAAATGAATTTTAGTTAAAGTATTGTATAGGTGTTAAAGATTTTGTGGAGATATAGGAAAGAGAAAACTATGATAAAAGCTTTTCCTCACTGACCCTACCACCTCTAGGCAAACCTTAAAAATACTTCCCTTACCCGAAATTGCAATGTGTAGCTCACAAAGCTAGGAGTTTATCGTAGACGATCATGAGACTTCTGAAATCACGGATGGTCACTTTTTTTTAAAAGTGAATATCTCAATTAAAAACACTAGAAGATAGAACTAATATATTAGATGACAGAATGAGTATTAAAAAATTCTCAGCAGACTAGAACATTGACTTAAATCTAACAATATATAATTTAATTTGGATAAATATGAAGATGTAGACTTGGGCATAAAAAATCAACTGCACAAGTACAAGACTAAAAAGGTGTTTTCTATGGCTGGAAAATAGTTTGTATGAAAAAGGCTTGAGGGTTTCAGTGCCCTGCTAGTTCACATAAAATAAATTAATATAGGCATATTGTTGAAGATGGCAAATACAATCATGCTCCAAGTACTCTACTTTTTCAGACTAAATCTGGTGTACTCAATTCAATTTTTGGTACAATATTTGGAGTGTATACGGAGAAGGTTGACAAGGTAGGTGAATAGCCTTGGGGGTGTACTGTAGGAATAGACTATTTAGCCAGTAAAAAAGACTCAGTATTAGTGGGGGTTGGTGAAAGGAATGAGATACTTTTCTTTTTATATATGAAGGGATATTATGTGGAACAAGGATTAACTTTGTTCTACTTGGCTAGGGTGGGTGAGTGGGAGCAGTCATAAGAATGAGAAAAGACAATTCAAGCTGGACACAAGAGAAAAAAAAATATCTAAAATTGGGGCACCTCAGAAGATATTGAGGCCTCCTTTACCAGAGGCTGTCAAGTAGAGATAAGGCAATAACTTAAGAGAGATGCAGAAATTGACATACCGGTCAATCAATTAATTCATAAATATTTATGAAGCCCCTGCTATGTGTCAGGAGACTATATTACCTCTGGCATACTGTCATACAGAGGAGCCATTTAGTTTTTGTCTTTATTCTTAGTGTCTAACTCAGTGCTTTGCACATATCCACTTGTAGGGTACATCCTGGGCAAAGAAGTACAGACACGAGATGAAGGGTCATTGTCAGGAACAGCAAGAAGGCCAGTGTGACTAGACCATCTAGTACATGTAGGGGAGTGATGTGTAAGGATGATTAGGAAGGTAAGAAGGGCCTTACAATGCCAAGCAAAAGAGTTTATGCTTGGTCCTAGAAATAATAGGGAGCCTTTGGTGTATAATGTATTGTATGTAGTAGGCACATAGCAAATACTTAGGAAAATGAATTTCATAGAATAATTCATTTAAATCTGAAAAGGACCTTGGTGATTATCTAATCCAACCCCTTATTTTACAGAGAAGGAAACTAAGTTTCAGAGGTGCTAAGGGACTTCCCCAAGGTCAAATAAATAGTAAATGATAGATATAAGATATGAACTTTTGTCTAGGTCAAGCACAAATTCTGTCCATTACAATGTGATCTTTCTTGAATATATTGCATTTGTTTAACTAAATTCACTTTTGATTAAATTACATATCCTATTTTAATAATAATCTTAGTAACTTAGTGTCTGAATTATCAAGCCTATTTATGCTACTGCTGCTTTTACTTTTACCTCAAGGGCTAGTACTGCTTTTTTTGTCTTTGTATTCTTATCAAATAGCACAGATCTGGTATATAGTAGGCACTTAATGCATGCTTGTTGAATTGAAATTGCATAAAGGATATTTTTTTTTAGAAAATGGAGGGTGATATATTTTTTATCTTTAATAATCTTATAGCCTGTTGTTAAACATATGGCCTTACATTCACCACAATTGAATGCAGATGTAGCAAATGCTGACAAAAAGCTGTGGAGAATAGCAAATAGTCTTGAGAATTAACCACAATCATCGAGTATGCTTGCATACTCATCAAAATACCATACTCCACGACCAGGGCTGGAAACTTGTAATGCAGGCCTATCCAAAAGGATGCTGAGGCTGCCAAATAACATTAGAATGTAGATTCTGCAGAATATTTAACCTAATGGTATGAGATTATTTTTTTATCATCTGGCACTAAGCATTTATGCAATATTTTTCATTGTCAAAACACTTTACTAAGATTAGAGAATTAATCTTGGCAATCCTCTGTGATAAGTAAAATTCTTGCACCATTTGGCATCTAATAGGTTAACTGATTGACTCATGACAATAGATGGACTAGAAATCAGGAAATCCTGACTGTTCTATGTTCAGATTTCTCAGCTCTCAAAACATGATTTTCTATCTTTTTTTTTTACATTGTGGTTTCTTTTGTTAGTGCTTTTATTTTCTGAACTACGAAACAATATTGTATATTACCTTGGAATGCCTTTGCTAGACAGAACAAAAATTCTACCTATGAGTTTTTTAGCACTCTTGAGAGATTCAAAAAACAATCCTGAAGAAATGAATGGATATTTACCTGGTATATAAATCAGTTGGGAGGCAGGGTGGTATAGTGGAGAAGATGTTGAGCTTAATTCAGCCTCTCATTTGGTTTGTTTGTCTCAAGTCTCTTTTTATTTGAATCCAACCTCTACACAACTGCCCAAATGATTTTTCTAAACAATAACTCTGAGCACATCACTATATCTACTCTACCCCACCTAAACACCTATATTTGTCATTTAAATCTCCTTACAATCTGGCCTCTACTTATCTTTACAATATTTTACATATTCATCCTCTATGATCCAGCTATGCAAGCTCATTTATAAGTCTGCACACATGAAATGTAATTTATTGTCTTGTGTCTTTGCTCTGACTGTAGTTCAGTCATGGAATTGACTCTATCAGCTACCTCCACCTCTTAAAATCCCTGAGTTCCTTCAAGACTCAGTTCAAGAGCCACTTTCTACACAAAGCGTTTTCTTGTTCTTTTTGTTCATACTACCTTTCAAATCTAACTGTATGTGTGTATATGTGCATGTACGTACATACGAATGCACAGTGTGTATATATATACACATACATATATGTATATAGAAACACATATGTATATATCTATATATGTGTGTATGTGTATACACACGAATATATGTGTGTACATACACAATATGTGTATGTATTATGTATCACAATATGTGTATGTATTATGTATGTGTTTTATGTATGTATATATATATATATATACATATATTTTTTGTATACACACATGCTTTATACATATGCTGTCTCTCCCATTAGAATATAAACTACTTGAGGGCAGGGATTATTTTTCTTGTGTCTTTGGATCCTCATTTCTTAGGGTAGTACCTGTTAAATGGTAAAAGCTTAATGAATGCATGTTACCTGAGTCTGGAAGACCTGGATTCATTTCTGTTCTCTGACAATTGCTTCCTATGTGACCCTGGGAAATTCCCTTATTCCCTGTACACACAAAGTAACTCCATAAAACTTATCTTCTGTGGTGAAGAGAAAACAGTATTGGAGTCAGATGACATAAAAGAGATCTGAAAGGTATGGCAAGGGTTTAGGAAGTAGAGATGATGGGTCATGATTTTGTCATGTCAGAGGACATGGATTCAAATTCTGTCTCTTCTACTTCATTCCTCTCCTGGTCTTGGTGCTGACTTTCCAGACTTCTAAACCATGTCTCTGCTGGTGTATTATCCTAGAACTTCCCTCATTACCTAGAACCTCCTGGTCCTTAGATTTCCAACTATTACTGAGTCCATCTTACACTGGAATATCCCTTCAATGTCCATCCCATTCTTTTTTTGTAGAATCTCTTCCTGGGGCTTTCATTTTTTAAAGGGGCCCAGGCTGGCTACTTTTGATGGCCCTCCCAGACCCATTTTTTTTTTCCTTTCAGGACATAAAAATCATGGTACTTCATCTTTTTACCTCCCCCTGTCTCATTCACACACACACACACACACACACACACACACACACACACACCAAACAAAACAAAACAAAAACTCCCTTTTGTTTTTATTTTCTTCCCGAAAAGAATGTATTCTCCCCAGCAAACAAGAGATAGAAAGAGATATTCCACTTAAAGTTACTATAGAAAATATAAAATATTTGAGAGTCTACCTGCCAAGACAAACCCAGGAATTATATGGATATAATTACAAAACACTTTTCACATAGTCAAATCTAAATAATTGGAAAAATATCAGTTGCTCAAGTGTATGCCAAGTTAATATAATGAAAATGACAATTATACCTAAATTAATTTACTTATTCAGTGCCATACCAAACTACCAAAAATATTTTATAGATCTAGAAAAAAATGATAACAATGTTCATCTGGAAGAACTAAAATTCCAGAATATCAAGGCAAATAGTGAAAAGAAATGCAAGAGACGGTGGCCTAACTGTACTATGTACTATGTATTATGTATTAGGAATATGTACTATGTATTATGAAGCAGCAATCAATTATCAAAACTACTTGATACTGACTAAGAAATGGTGGTGGATCAGTGGAATAGGTTAGGTACACAAGACACAGTAGTCAATGGCTATAGTAAACTACTGTTTCATAAGCCCAAAGACTCCAACTTCTGGTATAAGAACTCACTATTTGAGAAAACCTGCTGGGAAAACTGGAAAAGAGTATGAAAGAAACTAGTGATAGACTAACGTCTTACACCATATACCAACATAAGTTTACAATGGGTGCATGATTTAGAAATAAAGGGTGATATTATAAGCAAATTAAGAGAGCAAGGAATAATTTTCCTGTAAGATCTATGGAGAAGAGAAGAATTTATGACCCAACAAAAGACAGAGAACATTATGAAAATCAAAATGGATAAATTTGAACACACTAAATTGAAAAGTTTTTGCACAAAGCTAATACAACCAAGACTAAAAGGGAAGCAGAAAGCTGGAAAACAGTTTTTACAGTCAGTATATTGGATAAAGGCCTCATTTCTCAAATACATAGAGAACTGAGTTAAATTTAAAAGAATATAAGTAATTCACCAATTGAGAAATGGTCAAAGGATGTGAGCGGGCAGTTTTCATATGAAGAAATTAAAGCTATCTACAGTCATATGAAAAAATGCTCTAAATCACTATTGATTAGAGAAACGCAAATCAAAACAACTCTGAGGTACCACCTCACATCTATTAGATTGGATAATATGACAAAAAATATGATAAATGCTGGAGAAGATGTGGGAAAATAGGAATGCTAAAGCATTATTAGTGGATTTGTGAATCCAACCATTCTGGAGAGCAATTTGGAACTATGTCCAAAGGGCTATAAAGTTGTGCACACCCTTTGATCCAGCAACACTGCTACTTTATGATATCCCAAAGATATCATAAAAAAGGAAAAGGACCCATGTGTACAAACATATTTGTATCAGCTCTTTTGTGGTGACCAATAATTGAAAATTGAGGGGATGCCCATCAATTGGGGAATGGCTGAACAAGTTGTGGCATATGAATGTAATGGAATACTACTGTTCTATAAGAAACGATGAGCAAGTAGATTAAAAAAAAACTTGGAAAAACTAATATGAACTGAGGCTGAGTGAAGTGAGAAGAACCAGGAGAACATTGTACACAGTAACAGCAACACTGTTCAATGACCAACTCTGATAGGCTTAGCTCTTCTCAGCAATACAATGATCTAAGAAAATTCCAACAGACTCAAAATGGAATATGCTATCCACTTCCAGAGAAAACTATAGAGTCTGAATGCAGATCAAAGCACACTATTTTATCTTTTTTTTCTTTTTTTTGTGATTTTTCCCTTTTGTTTTGATTCTTCTTTTACATCATGACTAATGTGGAAGTATGTTTAACATGATTGCATATGTATAGCCTATATCAGATTGCATAGTATCTTGGGGAGGGAGGGAGAAAAAAATTTGGAACTCAGAAATATTATAAAAGTGAATGTTGAAAACTATCTGTACATGTAATTGGAAAAAAAATAAAATACTATTAAGGAAAAAAGAGATTGTAATCTCCTTGAGGGCAGGGATCAATTGTTTTTATCCTTGGTGCTTTGCACAAGGCTTAACATGTGAAAAACATTCAGAAATTATTTTTTTTCCTTCCTTCCTTCTACCTGTGTGATGTTAGGAAAGTCATTTATCCTCTCAGAATCTTCATTTATAAAATGAAAGAACTGAACTAGCTGACTTCTGCAACACTTTCCTGCTCCAAATCTTTGACTTTCTAAAGTCATAGATATGTTGTGCTCTGCCTGTTAAAAATAGGTCTTAAATTCAGAAGGAAATTACAATAAATAGGTTTACTGAGAATTCAAAAGTTCCAATAAATTAATTCACTACATTATTTTAAATTATTGACACTTTGCCCTGCAGTCTAATTCCTTGCATTTATAGAGAGAAGGGTACCTTAGATTGCCTGCAATCTCAAAACAGAGAGGCACATTTGTGCAATATCCTAATCCAAGATTTCTTTCCTTAACCTTCTGTTCTTATGATATTCATTTCATTGCTTTTTGTGTTTCCTTAGATATTTGATTCAATTTCCTCAGGTCCTAAACTTTATTGACTCCCAGTCAATGATTAGTCTTAAAGATTGATTCTGGGCTTTTAGTAAGGGAAGCAGCACTCACTTAGAGCCTACTGTGGCTTATTAATCACAAGTCATGACAGAGTTATGCCATTTCCTTTTTGAAAGTGTTACTAGACACATAGATCAGAGAAATGTCATAATATTACCTGGATTTCATCATATTTTACCAAATGCCTTATGGACCAGTTGGAGAATTTGGTTAGATAATAGTAGAATGTAGGTGTACTTAGAAATGGTTGAATGGCTGTATCCAAGAGAGGAGCAATGAATGAGTGGATCTCTATCAGGGTGGCCTACCATGGAACTTTCCAGATATTCCTGAGTTGTTCAACATGAATACATAGTAAGTTTATCAAATTTTTTTTTTTTTTTCTTTAACGTGTGCACTTTTATTTGAACTGGTCTTAAGTCAGTGTACAGGTAAAGCTCCTCCCCTCCCCCAAGTACTGGCACCAATCTCAAAAAACTCGCAGGGAGACTGTAAAGTCTTCATTCACATCTATGTTGGGGGCAGGGAGGGAATTTAGGGGGCCATTCATTATGGCTGACAATTTAAAAAAAAAAAGGAACAAGTATTAAGGCGGAAGATACAAAAAGTTTTTTGTTTTTAAAGGATTACATAATTTACATGTAAAGCAATACTAGTACCTTCCCCCCTCCCCCCTCCCCCACTGGATTTTGTTACATAGCTCCTTTGCTCTAGCAGAGGACAGCCTTCACAGAGGCTTGTAACTCTGTAACAATGCATTATACAATTTGGAATGACTATTAAAAAAAACAAAACAAATGTACAATCTGAGTCCTGAAGACGCACTGTAGAACTTTGGGGATGTTTGCCTCCAACACACTTAGACTGCTCATCACCTTCACCGTTCCAGTTTTAAATCCTGAGTCAAGCGCCAAAAAAAAAAAAAAAAAAAAAAAAAAACCAAAACAAAAAAAAAAACAAATAAAGCCATGCCAATCTCATCTCTTTTTTGGGCAATTATCATGTCACACCCTTTGACAAAAAAAAAAAAAAAAAAAAACAATCAAAAAAACACAAACAGTCCATTTAGAAGCATTTGCGGTGGACAATGGAGGGCCCAGATTCATCATACTCCTGCTTGCTGATCCACATCTGCTGGAAGGTGGAAAGAGAGGCCAGGATGGAGCCTCCAATC